>NW_027530182.1:4785484-4813936 GCF_008692635.1 Crocuta crocuta
GAAAGGGGAAGGGGGGGGGGGGGGGGGGGGGGGGGGGGGGGGGGAGGGATGGAGAAGAGAGAGTCCCAAACAGCCTCCTTGCTGTCAACACAGAGCCTAATGCAGGGCACAAGATCGCTACTGGACTCTAGTTGTATTGGATTAGGGGCCCACCCTACTCCAGAATGGCCTCACTGGATTCTAAAGTACTGGTTAGGGTTAGGGTTAGGGTTAGGGTTAGGGTTAGGGTTAGGGTTAGGGTTAGGGTTAGGGTTAGGGTTAGGGTTAGGGTTAGGGTTAGCAAGTCTCTGATCAGTTCCCTACCTAGCAGTAAAAATGTGGTCTTAAATCTTAGTTCATATGATGCCACTCCTCTGCTTTAAGACTAATATAGCTGCTTATTACTCCTAGGAAAGAACCCAAACTCCATACTGTGGCCTTTGGGACCCTATAGAATCCAGTCCCTGTTTACTTCATTCTCTTGGAGTGCCACTTGCCTCACACTAGCCCCATTGGTTTATTGTCAGCTCCTCAAATCTGTCAACTCCTTCTCTTAGGGCTTTTTTCCTCCACCTTCTGGAATATTCTTCCACCTGCTCTGACAATAATGAGTCCCACTCATTTTTTAGGTCCCAGATTACACATGGTGTCTTTTATGGTCTTCCCTCCCCAACCCAGCTATGGAGACTTCACATTCCCCATTCAGCTCTGCTTTCATGTATTGCTAATTTTCTTGTTGGAGCCCATCAACATTTGTGATTATTTGGTCAGTCTACATTTTGTCTCTTTCAACTAGGGTAGAGGCTTCAAGGGGGAAGGGAATAGAGCTGCCTTTTGCAATTAATCTTTGGTGCTTGGCATAGTGCTTTTCACATAGGAAGTTTGCAATAAGTATTTATAGGCGTAATTAATGAATGGGAGAGAGTTGGCAGTGGTGTTGAGGAAGCATCCCAGAAGGCCAGAAACATTGATGAGTTGCTAAAATGGAGATACGGTGTTTAAAAAAATCACTTTAAAATACTTTAGAAATTCCTTAAGAGAACTTTACAGTTGCCTTTTTATGGAAGCCATATGTGTGCGAGGTAGTGAATTATTCCAAGACAAACACTTGTGTGACCATCGCTAAGTCCAGAAACAGGTCTTCATCTCCATCCTAGAAGCCAATCTGGGTCCCCACTTTCAGCCACCATTTGCTGTCCTTTCTCTCCCGTAATCACTATCCCAATTTCTATATTTTTAAAATGCAAATGTGCATCCGCAGACACTATAGTTTAGTTTTGGACATTAGAAAACCTTTGACGGATCTTTTAAATCTCTTTCAAATCTTTTGGAACCTAGAGGTTTTCCTGCCATCTCTTTATTTTCCTTTTAAACTCTCTGTAGAAGAACATGGTCCATTTGACCTGTGGTTCCCTCCGTCTGGATTTTGCTGACTACATATTCATGAGTAGTCTATGAAGTTCCTGTAAATTGGTAACTGGATCTTGAGACTGGCGTGGACTCAGGTTCGATTCTTTGTCAAAACTACAGGAGGCACACAATGTCTGGTCATCTTTTCCTTTTTTATGAAGTGATAGAAGCAGTCATTTGTGTTTAATCCTATACCTAGTAATTTATTGGGGTTTACCAAATGGTGATATTCTATTGTTCCTTTTTCATTTGGTAGTTGGAGTACTTTAGTGAAGTGGAAAATGCTCATCTACTATTTGGTTACCCAGTGACAAAAATGATATAGAAAACATGGGGCATCTCTGATTATTTAGTGATTTTCAAGATTAAAAAATTGGTTCCATATCATCCTCCAAAAATGACCAAATGTATGCAATTAGGAACCCATGGACTTAAATGTATCTGATGGATTTCAAGCCATTGCAATTATTTATATCCAAATTCTTCCAGATGTAGCCAGTGAGATGGTAAGTTGGTTCTTGAATTTTTCTGACATGACCCTAGTAATTGGTAGTTTCTTTACTGACTAGTAAGACAGGGCGTTTCAGGGTCATCTTGTACAGTTCCTGGGCTCAACACACAGAGCTTCAATTAATGACTATTTTAGCGAGACACTACTTCCAGACCTAATCTAGGTTCTAGGGACACCCACAGCTAATGGCTTGGTCATGGTTTCTAACTCTTTTCAGTGGACAGAGCTAGCAGATGGAGTTGAAAGTCTTGAGAGAGGTTAAGAATTACTCTTTGTAAATGGTCCATAATACCTGAAATCCTCTAGCCCTTGAGGACTTTAAAAGTTTCCCAGCATTGGTCTCTACAGGAAAGGGGTCAGCTTTGCCATCTGAGACAGACTCTGGTCTTAGGGACGGTGTTCCACTGACCTAAATTCTTCCATTGCAGCTTTAGTTAAAAATAGCACTGCTTCACTCCGTTTTCAATTGCCACATGGTTGCCACAAAGGGGCTCATGTGGAGGCTGCGTGCCATCCCCAGAGCTGAGGTCATACCTACAGATAGCTTGAGTGTCCCCAGAGTCTTTTTAGCACCTGATCATATGCTACACCAAGCATGACCTTTCACTGGCTCCCTGTACCTGGTTCATTCCTTCCTGCCATGGTCTTCCCTGCAATGCTTTCCCCACTTCTGGTCAGTTCCCACACAGGTCTCAGGGAGCCTTCCTGGGGTACTTATTCCTCCATGTACCTCAGCTTCCACATCTTCAAAACGCAGACAATTGTACCCACCTCATCAAGTTGTGAAATTTAAATGAGTTACCAGCTAGAAGGTGGCTGAGCACAGCAAGTCTTCAAGAAGTTGAGCTTTTATGCTCCTTCTAGCCAGAGAATTCTCTCTCCCACTGCAGGTTACAAACATCGGAGAAGGCTTTTACAAGAAAAGAACGATGCTTTGAACGCTTGGAAGTTCTGACTTAATTGGTCAGGGCAGCTGGACTTTTTCAAGTTCTTGAAAAGATTCTGGAGCAAAGGTTGGCAAACTACACTGGCAAATTGTCATCTCCATTGTTACTTTGTAGGTCTACAGAGGTGAACTACTCCTGGGCCATTTTCATACGTTTTTACTCATGTCACACCAAACTGGATTCTGTTACTTAAAACCAGAGGAGGCCTGATGAATGCTGGTGTCATTTGTAAGAAAAGTTACTGGATTGAGTTAGACCTTAGGTAACACTGGAATTGAAGGAGCATCCCTGCCCTCACCCCATTGTCCTGTTAGAAGTCACCATGGTAGGAGCACTGTTCAATGCAGTCCCCATCTGTAGGGAAACGTAGCTACTTGATTTAGTCATCTACATGCTCTTATCACAAATTTGAGGGAAAGAAACCATGAAAATGCTGTCTTTCCTACTCCCCCCCGACCCCCGACCCCTGCCTTTGAAACCAGCCACTGCAGCTGCTAACAGAAGTATCTCTATGTAGAATGTGTTTTGTCCTTCTGGAGAAGACAAAGAATGATTAAAAGAGCAGCCAGCTGCCTTTGCTGGCAGGAGAAGCGCTTGTCAGCATTAATTCTCCTACCCTTCCCCAGCTAAGTGCCACCATCTTCCTTTTTAGCCCTTTTCTGGTCTCATTTTTTGGTCTGGGTATGTAGGACCGGCACCCTACTCTTGCACCTCTAACTCTGGGGAGACGTAACAGCCTAGTTCTTCCTGTTAAAACTGAACAAATCTCAGTTCTAAGACTTTAAGCAAGTCGGACAGTGGATCAACTCCACCTTGACTCAGAAATAGCTTTTCAAGCTCTTTCACAAACACACAGATTACATACATTCCAATAGGGCTATCTGAACCACAGAAGAATAATGACAGTCTACTCCTGGAGTGATTGCAATGATTGAGATACAGAAATGGAGTCTCAGACTTGGCTGATCATTAGAATTGCTGGAAGAGTTTCAAAAATCCCAATGCCAGGCAGCACCCAGATACAATGTCAGAATTTCTGGGTGTGGGAGCCATGCATCAGTATCTCAAAAATCCTCCATAGGTATTTCAGTGTACAGCCAAATTTGAGAGCCGGTAAGATAGTACTGGTTATAAGCACTCCATGAATGGTAGCTGCTTTTATTATAGTTAAAAATGAAATGAGAATTCCCCAAACTCCATAGACTGCTAAAATTCAAGGTTTAGTGGGACCCAGATTCTGCTCTTCTTTAACTCACCCAACAATGACTGAGCATTTACTATGTGCTAGGCTCTATGCGAAGTTCCTCCCCCACCATTCAAAAGTAAAGAGATGTATTGCCTACAAGATGAAATCCAAGTTCTTTAAGGACAGTCTGGTCCACCCCCCGCCCCCCAACCTCGCATCATACCTTATTAGCTGGCAGCTTGATTACCCACATGCCGGGAAGTTCCAGCCACTCCAAGCTATTTGTAATCCTTCCAGGCCCCCCTGGGTCTCTGTGCCCTTTTCCACACTCTCCCCTTAGCTGAGAATGCCCTTCCCACCTGGCCTACCTTATAGGATGGAATTCCTGGTACAGAGCCCAGAGAACAGGTGGGTGCCCAGCATTTCTTGGCAGTCCTGACCCATCCCCGCTGCTGGTCAGTGTCCTGCCAGTTTTGGGATTCCTCGAGTGCCCTGCAGGGGGTGAGGGATTTATTCTCAAGGTCTGCTCTCTGCAGAGGGGCTGGACAACTCTCTCTACTCTCCCTCAGGCCTCACTCTGGTGGAACACTGCGCAGCCCAGGCCAACTTTCTTTCCTCTGTCTTGTTTAACTGTCGTTCCAAGACCCCAGGATACTGCTCTCCAGGGCCCCACTCAGGCAGAGAGCCCTTCCTCCTGCATCACCCAAGGGACCAGGGCAGCTCAGAGCTCACAGCTCAGAATGGTCCCAGGCCTGAAGGCTGGATCATCTGGGGGCAGTGCAGAAATCCTAGGAGGTTAGCAGCCTTGAAGAAGTCATGGTACTCGATGAGCATAGATAATCCAGGAGGACCATTTTATTGCCTCCAAAGGAGAGAGACCCTCTGGTGCCCCTGTGCTACAGGCATCAGACATAACAGGCGAGGGGCTGCATGCTGCCATGGCTGTCGCAGCTGTGGCTAATTCTGAAGCAAGGACTCGGGTTAGCAGTCTTCCAATCCTTCCTTTGTGTGAGCAGACCTCCAGACTGGCTGCTTGGATAGGTCTCAAAGTGGTCTTTGCATTCCTGGGGCTATCAGGAGGCAACCCCCAGGGTATAGATTTGCATGTTCCTGGGCCAAAGAGCTCTTTATGTAGGGGAGGACCAGGAAGACCTTGAAGTATACACGTACATACACACCCTCAGTTCTGGCTCTTTCACAGTTCCAGGCATTAACTGGAAGTTAATCAAGCCAGGCATAGGGGGAACACCTCCCTTCTGCTTCATCCTTCAAGACTAATTCTATTACTGGGCATGGGGAAGGGAAAAAGAACTAACATTTCAGTGTGTTTTATACATGTTCTATCCCTTGAACTTTTGTAAAAAATCTTCAGTTGGGGTGATTATTCCCATCATTCCAAAGAAGAAACAGATTCTTCCCAAGGTCACACGGTTGGGATACCAGCCAGCTTTTGCGGTTATAAGATTTTAGTGGCCTCAAACCACCACTTGTATTTAGTCCACCCTTCCAGGGATTGTCTGGTCAGCTGGTGTTGGGAGGAGGCAAACCAGTCACATGACCTCACTCATCCTTTAAAGGCTAGTTGGAGTTCGAACACATGGTAAATGTAAATGTTGGCAGAATTCCAAGAGGAACGTTAAGTGGATGCTAAGTCTCTTAGAACTGGTACTGCCTCGCTTCTGCTGTCGTCTATCAGTGAAGGTGGGTCATGAGGTATGCCCAGGGTCAAGGGATAGGAAGATGGACCCCAGTTTTTCATGGAAGGAAGTGCAAAGTTCTATTACAAAGGGATGTGCACATGGAAAGGGGTGGAGAATTGTGTTTCCTTTTGCAATCTGTTGTAGTTATTAGAGGTCAGGGGCTATTTTTTAAATTATGAAAATAGCATATGCACATGAGAAAAATCTGAAATGATGAAGAAGCTCTTATTGCTGGGAAAGGAACACATTCTAATCTAGTCCCATCTCCCTATGTAAACACCATTAGGAGTTTGCTCACCTTGCTACAATTATTTTATACATATACACAGTTGGGAGTCCAATATACACATTATCTTACACTTTTCACCTCATAATGCAGGGCTAAGAGCTCCTTCCATAGCAGCACAACCAGAAAGGGGCCATTCGTTTTAAGGTCTACATAGCAGTCAACCAAATAAAGGTAGTGTTATATTCAACCACATAACCTACTGATGGATACTTAGGGGACTCCAGTTTTTGTTATACATAATCCAGTAATGAACATCCTTGACTATCTTCCTTTGTATACATGTAGACTACGTTTCTAGAAGTGGAATTTCTAGGTTATATGTCTGATTTGAGCCTTGATTTATTCCCAGAGCACAGGGTATTTCCAAGATGGGTCTCTGGCTATCAAGGGTTCCTCCAGTCTTTTCTAGGACTGGAAGCTACCTTAGGAACCATGGACTCCTGGGCACAAAGGCATGTATAGGACACATGTTTGTGACCTTCATGCCCTTTCCTTCCTGGAAAGACTCAAGAAGTCCTGAGCTATGTGTTAAGCTCTTCCAAATCCAGGTCAGCGGTCTCAAAAAAAAAAAATCATGGAGGAAAACAGAAAAGATATGTACTACTTTGTTAGAGGTCAATGATAAAATAAAGCTAGTATCAAATGTGAACACTCTAATGGTGGGTTCTATCCAAGTGAAAGCCTAATGTATAAATGAAGATTTCACAGTCAGTGCATGTACAGACATGTGGTCAAGTGAGTCAGCCGAATCATCAAACTATAGGCTTGTCACACTGAGCAATTCTATTACAGGACTCTGTTATATTAAATGTTGAATTACATTACTTTAACAGTTCATGAATATTTATTAGCAGATATGCCACGAGGAAGTTTTTTTCCCCATTCTTTAATATGGTTTTGGGTTTTCTTCATAGAGGTTCCCCCTCCCCCATTTTGAAAATTGACATACATCATGCATAAATTTAAGGCATACGGCATGATGGTTTGACTTACATATGTTGTGAAATTACCATAGATTCAGCTAGTATCTTATAGATACAACAGAAAAAATATGGAAGAAAGTTTTCCTTGTGAGGAGAACTCAATAAATCCTAACTTTTCCATAGATTAACAGTAGGGTTAGCTATAGTCATGTAGTATATTATATCCTTAGTACTTATTTTATAAGGTTGGACCTTTTGACCCCCTTCCTCCAGTTCCCCCTCCCCAGACTCTACCTCTCACAGCCACAATTCTGGTGTCTTTTTCTAGTACTTAGGTTTTTGTGATTCCACATGTGAAAGATCACACAGTATTTGACTTATTTAGCAAAATGCCCTCAAGATCCATGCATATTGCGAATAGTAGGATTTCCTCAGTTTCTTTATGGCTGAATATCATCCCATTGTATCTTCATGGATCTTGATACCTACATGCCACCCGTCTGAGTGCTAGCTGGAGCCTTGACTTTTCACCAGGTATATATGGGCTTACTTGATTAGGAGTGGCAGATTGGTGACCATCAGAATCCGGAGGTGGCATGCAAGCACACTCAGATAGGTCACTGTTTCCCAGTCCCCCGATTAGATCCCCGAGGAGATGTAGCCACTAACTCTGCAGAAGGGAACAGCAGCGGGCTCATTTCTGTGATGTGGGGAGTGTACATTTCAGGGCAGTTCTGCAAGTAGAACTCTTCCAGTGAGTACAGTTGCAGGAAGTAATTACTTAATGGGTTGAGTTCTTTAGAGAATTATAGGCATGTGCGTCAGGCTTCAGAGCAGGAGGTATGAATCTCCCATCTGTTACTTAACAAGAGACATTGCTGCTGTCAAAATGCAGAGTTTTGAACAGTTCCTATTTTTGTAGCTCAAGGAAGAATGCAGCTTTACCCCCATGGTGTGCTGAACGGTGAAGAACTTAAGGACTGACCACTGTTCAGTAACATTTCTTCATTTACTTAACATTTATTGAGTGCCACAGTGACTAAACACTGCTGGGTGTTGGTGATATAAAGATAAAACCCAAATGTAGCCTCTCCTTGGATCAATCACCTGTGGCTATACAACAAACACCCCAAAACTTCATGGCTTAAAACACACACTGTATTTAGTTTTTGGTGCTCTGGGAGCAGCTGGGCAGTTTTTCTGAGCTTACTCAGCATCTGGCCAAAAAGGGGGGCTGCTTATTTCAGCGATTCTCTGCTAGGATGGCTATGCTTCCCAGCAGGCTAGCCTGGACTTATTCATGCAGTGACGAGGCAGGTTCCAAGAAAATGAGCAGATTCTTGCCAGGGCTCTTGAGGATTAGGTTCTGAACTGATCTAATGCCCCTTTAGCCATTCTATTGGTTAAATCAAGTCATAGTGCCAGGACAGATTCCAGAGTGGGGCAAATGCCTCTTGATGGTCATGGCTAAGGGATTTGGATAAAAGCAGGGGGGTAGTGGTAGCTAGTTTTTGCAAATGGTCTAGTTCATTGCCCTTTAGTCTGGACAGAGAGCGAAAACTGTAATAAATGCTATTTAAAAGCACCCTCCCCCACCCCCACCTTCTTTGACACCTCTGGTCTATCTCTAACATTGTTACATTTCAGAGCACGGAAATCTAGGGACTCCAGTTAAAACACTGTAAGAAGTGTCTGGTGGAATGCTAATATTGTACATTGCTACTTTTTAATCTAGGAGGCAGGTGGAGTAATGCATATAATGCATATATATCAACCATCAAGCTGTTGGTCCTGTGGCAGAGTTGGCAATATATTTTAAAGGAAGACGAGTTATTACATGATCAACATTCACATTGTGCCTGGATTTTGTTGTATGTATGTATACTGATCTGCAGTGTGGTTCATTTCTTCAACTGGACACAGAAAATCCTTCTTAAAAGGAATGATGGGAAACCAATGAAAATAAGCCACAGCCAGAGCCGTGGCCATGAAAGAGGATCTCTTAACTGAGGGGATTTTTTGATTGCAGAAAATAAACACCTGTGAAAGTGGGCGTGGGCAGGGCCAACACCAGATGCGCCTCATTAAATCCATTGCAAGCACTCATTGTGTGATGTGAGTCTCCCCAAGCCCCATGGAGGGGGGCTTAGGCGTGTGGTCCTCAAACTGCTGTGTGCATGAGAGTCATCTGGAAGGGTGGAGGACGATTCTTAATACTCTACACCTTCTACCCCTCATATCTTGCTAATTCCTCCAAGTGACTTTCACACAGGCAGTAAGGATCACCCTTTGAAGCTCACTGGCTGTATATCTTAGACGGGTTTTAGTTTCAGAAACAAAGCTTTTAAAAATGAATTAGGACTGTCAACCTTTCTCTCCTTATCAGGCAGAAAGGATCAACCCTTTACAAACCTCATTTTCTCACATAGACTACCCTTTCGGAGAACCAAGATCTAGAACAGCAGTAACCCACTAACCAAGGACCAAAATGCCTTTCAGAAAATTCAAGCTTGTCACAAAGGGGAGCGACTGCAAGCTGTCATTTGTGGAGGGGGACAGCGCTATTGTCGGAATGTCCCCTGGGACTGTCGATCTATAAGATGTAGGAGCACAAAGAGTTTGAGGCCGCCTAGTTACACTCCATTCTGTGGACAAAGAAACTGAAGCCCAGGGGCGTCTCTTAAGTAGAAAGCGATGGGACTAAAACCCAGGTCCATCCGATTCTTTAAAAATGGTTAGTGTTCTCAAAATGTCGAGTCTGCAGCACGCAGTCTACTAAGAGTTCTGTGGGTGCCTGTTCACTCAGGAGGCAGCCAGCCTAGTGGGAGAAGACGCCCTCAAGCACCGTCTTAGGGGCCCTTTTCTGACAAGGGCACTGGATTGGAGTCGGGAGACCTGGCCGGATTCCTTAGCCCATGCCAGGCTGCAGCACACCGGTGATGGTCAGGGGACACTCCTGCTGGGCACGCGGAGATGTGCTGTGTGGTTACCCTGCAGGCCTGCCAGCCTCCTTCTATTCTGGGTTCTGACAGGAGGCAAGACAGGCTTCCCTGAGAGATCTTTTCACCTGCTTAGTGTGTGCCTCGTGCTGACTATGCTTCCACTTTCCTCTTTTCCCCACAAAAGGGGTCATGAAGCCATTAGGACAGTTAGTCCAGCAGAGCCCGAGCCCGGCATCAATCAGAGTGCTTCCCGAGCTAGCGCTGTAGGCAGACACTGTGGCTCAGCCAGGCAGGGAGGGGAGAGATGTTTGCCATCCTGCTTCTGAGTGATTCCGTCTAAGAGGAATTCTGAAATTGACATCCCAGAGTGGGGCTTACAAGACACCAGGAAGGGACAGAGCAGAGTCATGGTTATGGAAGGATGTGGCTGTCGCTCAGGGCTGGTTCCCCAGAGCAGCCCAAGTACAAAACGCTGGTCTCTGGGGGGTGGGGGGGCGGCGGCGGCGGCGGGGAGGGGGGCATTTAGGTCCCTTCCCAGTGGATCTCCTCTGGTCCTGTGTATGTAACACAGACCCAACATGACCAGCTGGCCCTGTGGGTTCAGTTTGCAGCCTCAGAAGAGAGCGACCCCACAGATGAGGATCAAACGGATATCCTGGACTTCTTGGTGGGATTCTCCACCAACTGTGCTAGCTAGCTTGTGACCCACAGAGAAACTAAAGGCTGTTTATCCAGAGTGGAGTCCAAGGACCAGCACACATTGGCCTTCCTGGGAACCTTTCCAACTATAGGATCTCAGGCCTCGTTGCAGATCTACTGGAATACCAACTCTAACAGGTGAACAAATCCTACAGATGATTCGTACGCACAGGACAGCGAGATGCACCAGCTTAGAAAAGTCACCATACAGCACAGTGGGACTTCAGACTGGTTACTGTTTTAACGGTCCACTGTGTGCCCAGAAATGTGGACTCCTTGACAGAAGTATAGGACATGTCTGGTCTTTAAAGGTAGCTCAGTGTGTGCAAAGGCACCAGGAGGAGCACAGACTGGCTTTGTGACCCCTGTTGTTCTGGAAAGACGACCTCGTTTTTGTTCATCCTCTTATTTTTCTTCCTCCCTCTGCTATTAATTCTTTGGTCCATTTATGTTGCTCTACACTGTATGGGTCCTAATATTAAACTTTCAGAGTTTATTTCAATTCTCTTCTCTTGGTTGCTTGATTACCTGCTTCACCACCTTCCTGCTGGCTCAGGGTTTGGACTGAGGCCCCGATTTGGCAGAGTACAGCGATATGGCTTTTCTCTACTTCCACTGTTGTTTGTTGGGTTATTACATTCGAAAGGGCTCAGAATCTTTGGCAATTCAAAAGGCAAATGAGGTTTCGAGTTGACATGCATAGTGGGCCCTATTTGCTGACAAGAGAAGACAAAGATCTTGTTCAGGTGGTGCCTGAATTTGGAGTCTTTCACCTTTCCTGGGATCTATTGAATATCCCCCTCGGGCTGGGACTCTCAGAAGCAAGCACTGAATGGCCAAGTGACAGACCATGTCAACCAGGTGACAGGCCCTATAATCCTTTTCTCTAGACTTCCAACTTAAAAGACTGCTTTGCCCAGCACCAAATAATGGCTAGATCACCCTGATCCCTACGTTCATAGTTATGGGCCAACCTCCATAATGTAATCATTTGACCAGGTCCTCTTAATATTTAGAAAAAGAAGGATTCTAAAAAGCAAGCCGGGGGTGGGGTGGGGAGGTGTCTCTAAAGTCTGTCAAATGACAAGGAGATTAGTTGCTGAAATGGTTCCCTATCCCTTCATGGTCCCCATTCAGGCCGTTCGTTGGCATAGGGCACCTCACCACTGCCATCCTGGACTTCTGCTGACTGTCAACATTTGGAGAAGATAGGCCTTCAATAGGAATAATGGAGTTTGGATGAATGTTATTTCCTGGACTCGCTGTTAAGAATCACTATTTCCATGAACATTAATGAGTAATAGGATTAATTGCTAGTTATGCCAACGTTCTTATGTTTTTTTCCTCTGGGT
Organism: Crocuta crocuta; assembly: GCF_008692635.1. Lineage (NCBI taxonomy): Eukaryota > Metazoa > Chordata > Mammalia > Carnivora > Hyaenidae > Crocuta > Crocuta crocuta. Next base: position 4,797,423 of record NW_027530182.1, read on the forward strand.
TATTTGGGTGAATACTTCCATTCTGACGCCATTTTATACAGGACCCTATGATCCCCCACTAGGCAACAGATCAGCCACAAACCACGTTTGGCCACTTGAATTTAAGGGAAACAGGAGATGGACTCCCTTCTTGCACCACCCACCTTTCATGTGCTTAAGCCTCAAGTGGCTAGTGGCTAGCAGGTACTCATAAAGGACACTTACATCATCAGGGAAAGTTCTTTTAGACCATGTGGACAATGGCACAGAACTCAGAACATGGCTGAGTCTTTGGAAGCTCATTTCTCTTAGGTAGCTGAAGGACCTTGGGCAAGTCATTCAACTTTCCAAAGGGCTGTTTCTCTATCTGTTAATACTACTGGTCTGGGGCGCCTGGGTGACTCTGTTGGCTAAGCATCCAACTGTTGATTTCAGCTTAGGCCATGATCTCATGGTTGGGGAGCTGGAGCCCTGCGTCGGGCTCCACACTGACAGTGCAGAGCCTGCTGGGGAGTCTCGGTCCCTTTCCTGCTCTTGCATGCGCGCTCAAAATAAACTTAAAAATAATACCGCCTGCCTGATCGGGTAGTTGTGAGGATTAAAAGAGACAGTCCTTCTGAGACTGGCTGGCGTTAAGAGCTAAGTGTTCTCGTCTTTCTGCCCAAACACCTGCTTTCCCTTTGCTCCTAAATCACCTGCATCACTGGGGTCCTGATCTGAGCTTGTGCTCTGGCTAGGAGTGGAGAACATTGCCCTTCCCTCACTGGTAGACTAGGGGGAACATGTGGGGTCCTGAGGCTTTTCTGATTGGGATGCGTGCCCAGGCAGGCTGAGGAAGCATCTAGGAAGGGGAGGAGTTCGGTTTCTTCTGCACTCTCTGCCTTAGAGCTTACTCCTCTCTGCATTCAGTCATCGCCTGTACCCTAGGTGGAGGGCGGGGCAGGGGCGGGGGCAGCACAATCAGTAACACTTATTACTGAAATAAGACACCTGCATTTCAAATGAATGTTTATATAGCATAGTGATTCCCACATCTAATGAACATCAGAATCACCTGGAGGAGCTCTTCAGTTTGCTGGCCCCACCTGGGGAGTTTCTGGGATGGTGCCTTTGAGTCCCATGTGCTGCCGATCTGCAGCTGCGCCGGGAGAGGGGAGGTGGAATCTAGGACGCCTTTATCAGCAAAGATAAATTGTCTGTATCCTTGGGTTACACGGAGAAGGTACACAGGTACACCCCGAGCTGTAAGTGTTCTTTGTAAAATCAAAACGGTGATTTTATTAAGATTAGTGAACACCTATTCTAGATCAGATGGCCATCTCAAAGCCAGCTGCAGCTTGTGATTTTAGGGCCTGCTTTGCATTCATCATAACCTCACCATTTCCAGAATTGGCAACGTTTAACCTTGGGTGTGGGGTTTCCCTAACTGGGTTCTGTGGAGGTCTAGGATTCCAGGAGTCCTCAATGTTTGATAAACAGCGGCCTGGTAGAGCCCCAGTAAAGATGGGGTCTCATCGGTGTTCCCCACCCCCCCCCCCCCCAGAAGAGAGCTTGTGGTATTTTGAGTGGAATGATTTTTTTTTTCCTGCACAGGACATTCCCTCACTTTGCAGGACATTTAACATCGCTGGGGCTTGCCCACTAAATGCCAGGTGGAGCTCCCGAGTCACGATACAATCTCAAACCGTTTGCACAGGTTTTCAAATACCCTGCGGGGCTAGAGGTGGAAGATCAGTCCTTATAGCTTCTAAGTGAGAACCATGGAAAACCCACAAACCATCAGATTTGCCTTAAGACAGCTCAGCCTCGGCCTTTTCTGGTGACACTACTGGGTGCAGCTGGCCCTTGGGGAAAGGTTTTTCTTTTCTGTTCCTTCCAGGTCCCTGGTAAGACACAGGGAGCCCATCTTCAGGACAGTTTCAGTGGGGGGCTGCCTTTGTAATCCACCATCTTGCCTATAGGCGACAGCAGCACCATTGGCTTCCTGGTTGCATTCTTAATGTAAAAAAAATGTTTTTAAGTATTTTTGAGAGAGTGAGCGAGTGGGGTAGGGGCAGAGAGAGAGAGAGGAAGACACAGAATCTGAAGCAGGCTCCAGGCTCTGAGTTATCAGCACAGAGTGCAACACGGGGCTCAGACTCACTAACCATGAGATCATTACCTGAGCCAAAGTCAGACGCTTAACCAACCAAGCCATCCAGGCGACCCTGGTTGCATTTTAAGATGTGTGAGGTGGTCATCTGCCTAGTCTCTCTCCCCATTCCCCCCACCTCACCCTTCTTTTTAGCAGTTCCCCTGAAAGAGATTTTCAGAGCACCCCTGGTGGCTGATGGCCTGGAATGCTGCCTGGCAGACAGCAGTAGCATTGGCTGGAGCCCCAGCTGCTTTTCTGGGGTCATGTGGAGGGAGTGCCCCTCTCCCCATAGTCTGGGCATCAGGCAACACTGGCTCGGAGGCTGCAGGAGGTGCCTGGCTGGAAGCCTGTGCCTGCCGCCCTCATAGCAGACTTTGATTCCCCACTTCCGCGCCCTGGCTTTCCTGCCCCCTCACCTCCCCCAGTGCTGTTTCTCAGAAAGACCCCAAGTCTGTCTCACGTTCTTATATTAGTTCTTGCTTCACTACGGCAGATGTCAAAGCAGTGAACAGGAAGGTTGTAATTCCCCCTGCCCCTTAGCCTCCCGCAACAAGCAAAAGGGGAAAACGTAGAAAGAGAAAAGGAGAGAAAGCCAGGCAAAGGTCTGAGGAGGTAAGAGAGTGCTCTTTCAGCCACTCAAGACCCATCCCCCTGAACATGAAGGGGACACATGAAGGAGTCCCCTTCAACTCCTTGTTAGAATTGTTCAGAATCTTCAGATTGAATGTTGCTTTCGATACACACCCTAAAACTTGGCCAGCTCCTTTACTAAAAACCCAGTTTCCCCCCCCCAAGAGGCATCTTCTCTGCTGCTCCCTCCCCCACGTGTGCGCTCTCCTGCTCTGGCTCACACCCACTGGCCTCCATTTATCTTCTTGCTGTGAAATAGGCACCACCTGTCCTATCAGTGGCTGCTGGTGCTCAGGGAGGCGGAACTTCCCCCAGAGCCTCCTGGAGGTCCCTCTGGGCTGCTACCAGGTGTCCACGTGGTCTGCAGCCCTGAGACCCAGGGTCCTGGAGTGAACTCGGGGACACAAGATGTGATACATCTAAGATCCAAAGTCTCAGACACAACAGCTCACTTCAGAAAAAACTCCTCACCCTGGACGCTAAAATGGGCTCAGGGCAGTCGTGAGGTCACTTGGAGCTCCCAGGGTGGGGAAAAGTTGGTCAGCAGTGGCCCCAGGAAAAATATTAGCATAAAAACCAGGCGCTTGTGCATGGCTCATTCACTTAAGTGTCCAACTTCAGCTCAGGTCACGATCTCAAGACTCGTGAGTCCGAGCCCCGTGTTGGGCTTTGTGCTGACAGCTCGGAGCCTGGAGCCTGCTTTCGATTCTGGGTCTCCCTTTTTCTCTGCCCTTCCCCCACTGGTGTCTGTCTCTGTCTCTCAAAAATAAACATTAAAACAAATTACAGGGTGTGGTAGCTGAAGTACCCTGGCCTTGAGAGTGCAGATTGCCAACATCTGTGTCCAGCACAAGTATCCAGGTGGAGGCCTGGGGAAACGTTAGGAAGGGAAGGAGACAGCCTTCCCCTGGTTGACTGCCTTTTCCCTTCTCCACTTGTATGGTGCTCTCCCACCTCAGCTCTCCCTTGCTTGCTTTTCATCCCCACCAAAACTTGCTGCCCTTCACCCTGAGGCTCACATGACTGATAACAGTAGAGAATGCTAGAGTCTAAGAGCTTTCTCCCAGTCAGCCTTTCAAGATACTGGTTTATTATAATGGAAAATTGCAATCAGATGAAAACAGAATAGACTCAGCCCTCCATATCTCCGTCACCCAGTCTTAACAATGATCATCAACTCATAGCCAAGGTAGTTTCTTCTGTACACCACCCCCCCCCCGCCCAACTCTGGGGTCATTTTTCAATGTTTTCTTTTTAAACGTTTATTTTTGAGGGAGATCCCCCAGGGTCATTTTGAAGCAAAATCCAAGATACTTCTTTTCAGTGTGTGCAGGGCTTTTTTTTTTTAATATTTTTTATTTATTTCTAGGAGAGATAGAGAGAGAGAGAGCGTGAGCAGAGGAGGGTCAGAGAGAGAGGGAGTCACAGACTGAAACAGGCTCCAGGCTCTGAGCTGGCAGTCAGCACAGAGCCCGATGCGGGGCTCGAACCCACGAACCGCGAGATCATGACCTAAGCGAAAGTCGGACGCTTAACCGACTAAGCCACCCAGGCGCCCCTGTGCAGGGCTTTCTTAAACCTCAGTCTGACCATGTCACATGCTGGTGAGGAAACTTTGGTGGCATGAGAGAGGATCCAGGCTGCTTGGCGGGCTGGGCAAGGGTCTCTGCAATCGGGTATAGCTCACCATTTCAGCATCTGTGCCTCTACTACTCAGAAGACCTGCCCTGCCCTTCACGCCACACAAACACCATTTCCCCAAATGCCACATTGTTTTCATCGGTCACTTGATACACGTTGTTAGATTTACCACCTACACCCCCAGCCTAGGGGCCATCTTTTCTCGGTAGCTTTCCCTGAATCCCTAGATGGAGTAGACCAGGCTTTCCTCTGGGCTCCAATGGCACGCACACACCTATTTATAGCATTTCATTATAATACAGAGGGATGTTGCTTATTCTATGGTAGTCAAGATAGGGGTTTTCCAAGTAAACGCTAGCTGATTTAACCCACAGAACAACCCTCATGGGGTTAGAGGTGGGAAAAAGTGAGGCACAGAGAGAGGTTTAGGTCACCACTAAGTGGCAGAGGTGTGGTTTCAAACACAGGTGGTTCAGTGTGTTAACCACCATCTAAGGCTGCTTATTCTAACACAAGTCCTGTATTTGTCACGTTCTGGTCACCTTCTACAAGCCATGAAGTCTCTGAGAACTGAGGCTGGGGCTTTTTCTCCTCGGGGCCCTGGTGCTGAAGCCTGGATCTGGCACATTTCAGGCCTGAGCACCTACTGTTGAATATAAGTGAAGGTATAAGATGGGGCGTCTGGGTGGCTCAGTCAGGTAAGCATCCGACCTTTGATTTTGGCTCAGGTCCCGATCTCGTGGTTTGTGAGTTCGAGCCTCACGTCGGGCTCCACCCTGACAGTGGGGAGCCTCTTTCATTCTCCCTCTCCCATATGTGCACATTCTCTTTCTCTCAAAATAAATAAACTTAAAAAAAAGGAAAATATAAGGCACTCTTCTTGGTCATTTGGAGAAACTCCAAGGCTTCACTCCTCCAGGAGCGAGTTATAATTCCCATAAGATCAGGGGCTCTGGCTAAACAGGACTCCCAATCTTTTCTCCCCCCCAACACCACTGTGGGTTATGACTCACTCCCTTCAGGGAAGGCTCCCTATGGCTCTCACCAGAGAGAGTAGGCTTTGGTGAGGTCGGAGCAGCAGCTGGACTGGACGGGGGCTGGTTTTACAGGTGGAATTTGGAGGCTGCAGGTGTTTTGGATATGCCCTAATGGCACAGCCTCTTGGCTGAGAATCACTGAGCTGGAGCTCTACGGCACTGCGACAAAATTCTATGCAACAGTCCTGGATGGAGGGAGCATTTCAGGACCCTGGGGACAGGGTCTTTCTCCCATCTCCCAGACTCTTCTTTTTTCAAGTTTATTTATTTTTGAAAGAGAGCGAGAGAGCAAGTGAGCACAGGGGAGGGCTGAGAGACAGGGAGAGGGGATCTGCAGCGGTCTCTGTGCTGACAGCAGAGGTCACGACCTGAGCCAAAGTCAGAAGCTTAACTGACTGAGCCACCTGGGCGCCCCTCCCAGGCTCCCTGAGTCAGGCCAACTGGAGAGTGCTCAGCATTACTTTTCATGAGGCAAACATATTTTTTTTCTTGTTCTTTTTCCCTTAAGTCCTGTGGAACTATTATGGGGATTGATTGCACCTTTGAGCGAATTCCTGCGGGGAGACAGGAAAGCGTGAATGTTTACAGCCTCCTCTGACCCGATTCTATTTCAAGGACACGGGTCATTAGCTGCTGGCAGCAGACAGAGCTGCATGCATACCTTCCAACAGCTTTGTTACCAAATTTGGGCATAACTTTTTTTTTTTTTGGTCCCTGAGGTGATTGCTATTATTTACTGGAAATTCTATTATCAAATCCCAGCAGCAAGAACCTTTCTTTCCTTTCTACACAATTCTCACTAATTAGAAGCTGCCGTTATTCACTGTCCGGCTATAACCTAACTAATGACCTCACTAAAACCTTTGAAATGAGAAGGCACCTTCTCACAGTCCTCTAGAAAAGACTGTACACAAAACGAAAACCAGATCTTAAGATCCAGTTCTACTGGATACCAGCGTGACCACAGGACAGGAGCACTGCCTCATTAGCTCTCAGTTTCCTCATTTATAGGCTGGGCTAGAACATGGCATTTAGGTTTTGTCTTGCAGGCCAGCGGAACCGATCAGGAGCAGCTGCCTGGAATGCTTGGCTGAAAAGTGTCATGGGGAATGGTGCTGTGATTGATTGTTGATGTCTGCTGTGGGTGAGGGAGCACGAGTGCCATACTTCACCAAGTGTTTGCCACCTCTGAGTTTGCGATGTCTGAGGTCTGTCCCTGTAGAAATACACAGAATGTGTTTACTGTAGGAGTTGGACCTACGAGCAAGATGGACCAAGCAGGAGTTTAGTGTTTCAGTGTGTTATTCATAGGTATAGGTCACCAAATCCTCCAAAATATATGGGAATCCTGGGGGCCTTGGTGCACTCCAGAATTTTTTATGTACTGGATGAGCCTGACACCTAGAAATAGAGTCCTTGGTGTTATGTTGTTACTAATCAACCTAGGCATTTGGATCTTCAGGTCCAGGGCGTGTTGCTGAGTGAGGGTAGATGGGGGACTGCATCCCAGGAAGAGACAGGCTTTTTGATGTGTGGAGTGTTAAGAGCATTGAGACAAACAATTAGGATTCCTGTTATCTGTAAGATTAGAAGTGTCCAGATATCCCATAAAGGACCCACTAAAGACACCTCCTCGGTCTTAGAGAGACTGTGTAACATCCCCATGGGATGGGGAGGAGGGAGCCGGCATACTAAAAGCCTCCCATGATCTAGGCACTGTATGGAGTAATAACTCATTCTTTCCAACAACCCACAGTTGCGGGAGAAGGGGGTGGATAGGTAGAAATATGGTAGTATTATTTCATAGACAAGGAACCAGTAATGCAGAGCCATTGAGTTACCTGTAAGAGGCAGATCAAGGTCAGTCTTTCTGACAGCTCTGCTCATTATATCAAGACGTCTGTATATTTGGTAACTGTCAATGTATTTGGACCCCAGTATCTTGGTATTTGTGAAGAGGGAGTGTTTTTTTCTTTAAACACATTAATCATATGCATATTTGCAGGTCAGGTGCTAATATAAATAGTTGTGAAGGCAATTTTTTTGTAATTTATTTTTATTAAAAAAGACCATTAATATTTTGGTGTGGTTTAGGAATAAATTTTATAAGCATTGGTATATGTATATATATTTTAACTTTTTTATGTTTATTTATTTATTTTGAGAGAGAGAGAGGGAGAGAGTACATGTGCAAGCCAGGGAGGGGCAGAGAGAGAGGGAGAGAAAGAATCCCAAGCAGGCTCTGCATTGTCAGCACAGAGCCCCACAAACTATGAGATCACGACCTGAGCTGAAATCAAGAGTCCAAAGCTCAACTGACTGAGTCACCCAGGCACCCCAGGATATATATTTTTGAATGTTTATTTATTTTGAGAGAGAGAGAGAGAGCATGCACACGAGCGGGGGGGGGGGGAGGGAGGCGGGCATAGGGAAAGAGCACTGAGAGTGCAGAGCCTGACTTGGGGCTCAAAGTCATGAACCCTGAGATCATAACCTTAGCCAAAATCAAGAGTCTATCACTTAACCAACTGAGCCACCCAGGTGCCCTTAATCATTGGGATAGTTTGTATATATTTCTGTTTTAAGAGGTTTTAAAGAAACCTGGCATATCATATAATTGGAGTACAATTTGAAAAGTGTAATTTATGTTAGACTTATGATATTAATTTTAAAGGTATAGTAGACTTTTACTGTTTGTAAATAGTATTTAAATGTATAAGAAAACCTGGTTTATAACATTTGATATATTAGGTTAATAAGAATTGCTGAAGTGCCTAGTAAGGCTTCGTTTTTTAGGTTTGTAAGTCTGTCAAGCTTTTGGAGTATTTGAGAAAATTAGGTATGTTAAATGTTTTACACATTTAAAAAATGCCTGAGGGAATTTAATTCATAAATGAGGTCCACTCTTTAGAAATTACTCTTTTAAATGTATCAGGTAATTGAGTATAATCAAAACAGTGTCTGAGAATTCTTATTTTTATATAAAATATTAGATTTATAACATGACTTCCAAATGGAACTTAAAGGCTTAGGGAACAGTAGGCATTTAAATTTACATTTTCAATATATTTAATAAAAATCCAATGGTTAGACTAGTCTTTTCAGTGTACAAGTTTCTGTCAGACATCTACAAGCTCACAGGACACCAGTAAGTATTCAGTAAGTGGTAGTTATCATGAACAGTAAATACCGCTTGCCTTTTGTTTCTTTGAATCCCTGCAATGAAACTTCTATGGCTATATATCCATTTCTTGAGATCCGGAGGGTAAGGATTATTCCAGAAACAACACTTTTGTTTGAGTCCATAATTTTATTACTATTGTTTTTCACACTGAGACTTAGTTACATAAAGTAATACCCTAGGCATTGATTACCAGTCGTAGAAGCACGAAGATGTGGGAAGTGTAACATGAACACAGAGAAGAACCCCCCCTTTATCAAGTGAAGTTCATGGGACAGAAACACATGACTCCAAACAGCCTATGTACAAATAAATATCGCTTTCTATGTACAGACATATTCACAGAGAATAAACTGACACAAAGTCTCCATATATCTCGTCATCCAGTGAGAATTGCGCATAATAAACAAAACACACAGAAAGGGACAAAAATAATTCAGAAGTGCAACAGCGGGATTCTTGTTGGGGTAAAGATAAGGGGTTAAAATGCTTCTTTAAAACGGAGGCAAACAAAGGAAGCAGGAGATGACATCTATCCCTAAAAAGATCCTTTACAAAAATGGCATTCCGGTATTTTTAATGTAACCTGTCCAAAAAAAACCAGTTTATGTGTTTGAGGACAGATGTCTGTGTTGGGGTCAGCACTGACCACATCTCCTCTGTTTTACCAATATGCAAAGGACAAAGGTATAATTGATCTTTCCTTTAGCGCTGGCAGCAACTTCGCTCATCCAGAAAGGTAGCTTTTGCTACTCTTAATTTCTTCTGGCTCTTTGAGACTGCAGATTGGTTGGAGACAGAGGCTCTTGCTGCTGGAGTTTATTCAAACTCGAGCAACATCTGGGCTAGACGCAGGGCACAAATACGGACTTTGTGCACAGGGCTCAACGAGGCTATATGTCAATAGAGGCTCCCTCTTGTGGCTACAGAGTCTCTGCCCTTTGGAGAAACTCTTCCGACCATAAAAGAGTTCCTGACGAGAACATCATTGGCTCTGGGGCTAGATACTCTATCTTAGTGCAGATGGTCATGTAAGCATTAACTTGATGCGGTAGTTCAACTTAATCAACATGTTTGCTCTATACTGACAACTTAGGTTACTCAGTTAGGCAAGTATTTCTAGGCTATTGAGTGCTTTTTTGAGTCCTTTTAGCTTTCACTCAAATTACATAGAAAGTTGTGATCAAGTGAAATATTAAAGTTTTTAGTTGTGGGGACATTGGGTACATAGGTAAGTGGTCTACCATATTGCTCAAAACGTGTATTTTAGCAGAAAGGGAATGCATTATGAAGTCTGTTATTTCATATATCCTCTCAAGGAAGGTTTATACCTTAGGCATAATCAATTATTGACAAATTGTATATCTATATTTGCCATTTTTATAAGGGAACTTCTTAGGTCCATCCAATATTTATATAGAAACTCAAACAGACTTTAAATTTCCCAGGTATATATTTGCTAATTATCCATTTCACTCCTCATATGGGTGAACCTTGCTTTGCATAACAAATGGATTCCTGAAAAATAATAACTCTATAATTTAAAAAGAGAAACACTTTCAATATAGTATCAGAACTTGCAATTTAAAGTAACTGTAATGAGCTACTTTGAAGATGAAGAATGCCTTTGTGAAATGAATAATTTCTTTTGTTTGCAAAGTTTCGTTAAAGTACACATCTAAAATTTATCAGTAGAGTAGGATTGTCTAGAGCAATAATTGTATGCAATAAAAATAGAACAGATAAACTCCAATTTACAACAAACAATACAAAACAGGAATGACTCATGACTGCTCATTGATTGACGATATTCAGAAGCCCTGAATATATGTATTATTGGTATTTTATGGCTTTAATTAAGACAGTTGTCTCTTATGAAGTACTATAAAGTGCAATATTAAAAAATTAAAAACCCAAAAGGCATCCATTGTCCTTCAGTTTTATCCTGATGAGAAGAGTTGGAGATTCTTCTAATTAAATGGCAAGGACTTATCTATCCTTAATTCATGCATGTCATTTTATCCTTAAAATTATTTAATTCAGGGATTCAGGCTTACCCCATTCCTTTGTGTGCGTGCGTGACATGATTTTAAAAATTAGTATTCTCTTTCAGTTAGTTGAGTGTTTTAGAGAACTATGAGTCCCGAGGCCTTAGATACTTACGGATCCATTGTAAAGGAAAAGGCAACCCAACCCTGTATATGAAAATGCAGGAGCAATTTCCCATCTTTTGGGGAACTGTAGCCCATTTTCCTGGGCCAGGACCCAACCAACAACCACACAATTCTGATCCAACCTAGCACACAAGGAAGGAAATGCATTGCAATACTGAGTGATCAGAGAAGGTCCAACCATTTCTCCTGTTTCCTATGTAAGTGAAAATATGAATTCCTTCTGGTAAATCAATGCAGGTAGGGCTTCTGAATGATCTCCAGTGGTGTCTCCCCCCACTCTGAGTTCTTTGTGAGTGTGGAATTATGACTTTAAAGGTTAGGCTCATGAGTGTGACCTCACCAGTCCTCATGATAATGCCGCACCCAGTGTTCACACTTTTAACCACTGGACAAATGCCTGTGGTATCAAGGCCCACTGGTGCTCTTAAGGGATTTCTGTGACTCTACTCTCCTATGGCTGTGACTTCTGTTCATATTTTAGTAGGAATCAGGAGGGATGTTTCCCCCCTAAGGAGTCATCAGTTACAGAACACAAATTGTTTGGGGTCTGGGGCCCAGCATTTTTGAATATTCACATTTATGAGGAGATGGAGAAAATGGTCATTAGAGTTGTGCCAAGTGCACAACTGGGGAGCTTGGTGGTAAGGGGAGTGATGGTTGGGTCGAACCTGGACTTGAAAACTAGAAGTTTTGTTAGGAACGAAGAGACTTAGACTCAATAAGGCCAAGTGGAGAGTGGCTCAGAGTAGGAATGATGGCTATTCAAACGCATTGGGGCAAGCTGAGAAATGCACTGGCTTCATCTAAATGTCTTGGAGGAAAGCTCCAGAAGTGATAGCGAACACGAGACCAATGTGAATTAGCAACGAAATGTGGCTTTCTGAAAGTAAGAGTCACAAAGGGTGCATAAAAAGGGAGCAGAGCAGTAGGTTTGAGACTGTAATTCAGCCCTGTTCAGACCTACTTGTGTCATGATTAGTTATAAATTTCTATCATTTAGGAGCAAAATAAAGCATTTACAAAGGCATAGTAGAGAAGAACTACAAGAGGGTTAGGAAATAAGGACTCTGACCTCACACTCTAAAGATACTTTTGATGAAGGCAGATAAAGGGTCACATAGGGATAACTCCCAACTATGTCAGGGGTACACAGTGAAGAATGCCCAGATGCAGTTTCTTTCTGCCCAAAAGAAAAGACATAGGTTAACCCTAGCCTAACTAGTTGATGACTTAACCTGCTGGTTGTTAACGTTAAGAGTTGATGAAACCTGGTTCCACCTGGAAAATTGATGCCAGGACCCGTCTTCTAGGAAAGAATTGTCCTTTTAGTTAGGGTGATAGGTTGGACAAACTCTCTTAGCAGAGTAAAACCTTTGGTGAACTCTATGCGAATTCCATGGAACTCTGTCAGACTTAGGTATTTAAGTGTTTAAAAAAATTCTTTAAGGTTTTCTGGTCTGTCAATTAATCATTTAGTGACAGTGCTGTGGCTTAATTTGGTGTTCCATGCAATCTCCCTTTTACACTAATTTGAACACAGTTGTCTCTAATTATAGGGTCATTTTAAAAAGTCTCTAAACACCTGGCTGACTTGTGGTTCACTTGTTTCTAGCTCTTTCTTTTCTTTGTCTTTCTTTTTTCTTAGAGAAAACATTCACTGGTCAGATGAAAGACCACTGTGGAAATCGGGTGATTCTGAGGTGTTGATCCCCTCTGGGTGAGGAAGGCATGTAAAATGGCAGTACAGACAGTGTTTGGAGGGCAGGGTCTGGGTGGGAAGATGTCTTCCTTCCATACCAAATATGAGTGCACCCTTGATTTGTACAGATGCCTAAATTCTGGTGATCCAGTTTCAAAGCTCCCGGTGTGTGTGTGTGGCGGGGGTGGGGGGGTGGCAAACAAACAAACGCTGTGGTGTTGTAATGATAAGTTTAGCTGGTGGTGAGGGTGTCCTTTATTGCTTTTGTTTGCTACATAGTTCAAAGAGTATGAAGCTGTGAAATTAAAAAAGAGACACAAAGAGATAGAGGCAAGGTGCTAAGCTTAATGGACAGTAGAGCAGGGGCACATTGTAACCAAAGCCTCCTTGAGAAAATCTTTTTATCTGGGACTCTATGCAGATTCTTGAAGTTGGTTGGAAAAAGCCTGAAATTTATAATGATTTTATTTTTATTTAAAGTTTATTTTTATTTATTTTGAGAGAGAGCAAGCGGGGGAGGGGGAGAAATAGAGGGAGAGAGAGAGAATCCCAAGTAGGCTCTGTGCCATCACCACAGGGTCCAATGTGGGACTTGAACTCACAAATGCGAGATCACGACCCGAGCCAAAGTCCAAAGTCAGATGCTTAACCAACTGAGCCACCCAGGAGCCCCTGTAATTCTTTTAAACTACATGGGGATATATAGCAGTGTGACACTATTTTCCCGGGAATTGTAGTAAATTAATTTTTCCTTTCTTCCTTTTCCTTATGCTTCATTTTTGCACTCTCTTTTCACGGCAAGCCCTTACTTACTAATTAAAGACAATATTGCTGAGGGAAGGTTTAGGAGTTGAGGATGTGTCTTTTTTTTAATATATTTTTTTAACATTTTTATTTATTTCTAGGAGAGAGAGACAGCGTGAGCAGGGGAGGGTCAGAGAGAGAAGGAGTCACAGACTGAAACAGGCTCCAGGCTCCGAACTGACAGTCAGCACAGAGCCCGACGCGGGGCTCGAACCCACGAACCGCCAGATCACGACCTAAGCGAAAGTCGGGCGCTTAACCGACTAAGCCACCGAGGCGCCCCGAGGATGTGTCTTTTAAAAATATTAAGCCAGGTGGTTACATCAGATCCGGCTAACGAGAATGAGCATTAGCTTCTCTATCAAGCCTTCAGGGGACAGCTGATTCTCCCCAGAAATCACCCTGAGGAGAGTTGCCCTTTATTTCTTCTGGAATAGAGCTGCCACTTATAATACAGCCACTGAATTACTGGAATAACAACCTGCCCAGGTGCAGCCTCATAATCTCGTGTGTGTGTGTGTGTGTGTGTGTGTGTGTGTGTGTGTGTGTGTGTGTGTGTGTTGGTACGTGTAGGGAAGAAAGCATCCTGAAGTTTCTTGAAATGCTTGTATTCGGATCAGTCCTCAGACTCCTCTTGCATATTCCAACCCAGGCACTTCAGCAGAGCATTTAACACAAGTCCCATCTCCTCCAACTGCCTCTCTGGCCAGCAGCTCTGTGTTGTCATTCCCTTGGCCAGCTTTCTGTTAAGGTGGGGGGGGGGGCTTCCCTAACAGCTCATCTCCTATCTCCCAGTTGCAGAGGAGTTAAAGAGCTGTGGAGAGTTTGCCAGCCCTCTCCCTGCCCAGGAATCGATGGACATTATCACATGTCTCATCAGTGAGGCAGCTGTGTTTTGCTGAAAGGCCTCCAAACCACCTGATTCATGTGTTTCCTAGAAAATAAATGATAATGGCCCCTGTCAGGTGACACCTGTTAGAAGCCTTACAAAGCATTTTCCCTGAATAGGAATCAGTCCCTGCCTCTTTTTATAATCTTCTGGGCAAGGCTCTAGCCTATTCTGCTGCATCTGGTAAATTGATAAACAGCCCTACCCCTTAGTCTGTGCACATGGACTGTGTCTTCCTGATCTATCACTGCTGGGCCCAGCTTAGGCCCTGGAACACTGCCAAACACCATCGAATCTCCAGCCTCAATTCTTCAGGAACGAGACACGTTCAGAGGGCAGCTAGATTTAGCGTGGGCATTTCCAGATGCAATTTAAAAGGTTCTATTTGGGCATTCTCGGCGTGAGCCAGGCTGCCTCTCCTTTGTGGGTGCTGCCAATGGCGACGGGGGCGGTGACAGCAAGCAACACCTGCTTCGCTTGCTATGGCTCAATGGAGTCATGCTGGTACAGCTTGTTTATTTATTTTTAAATGTTTATTTTTGAGAGAGAGAGAGAGCGTGCGAGTGCATGTGTGCAAGCGAGGGAGGGCTAGAGAGAGAGGGAGAGAGAATCCCAAGCAGGGGATTCTCTGTTAGCACTGTTAGCGCTGAGCCCAACACGGGACTTGATCCCCAAAACCATGAGATCATGTCCTGAGGTGAAATCAAGAGTCAGATGCTTAACCGACTGAGCCACCAAGGCACCCTAGTATAGCTTATTTTAGATTGAGAAGTAAGAAGTTGGCTTTAGAATTTTTGATATTACTTTATATACCCAGCTACACGAGAGCAAAGAATATCTACAGTCCAAGATTTTCTGTTGTGTATTCTTTGCATGAGGGGTATGGCTGGCCATTTCCACAGGTTGTTTGTATACTCTTGGGGTGGGAAAATACATGGGAAGGGGGCGTATGTGTAGGTTTGTACGTACACGTGCACAGAACAAGTCTTGTAAGATCAGGAAGAAATATTCCCTTTGGGTGTTGGTGTGCATGACTTTCCTTTTCCTTCATTATGACAAACTTGATGTGCCCTGGTTTTGAATCCTTAAGGTGACTGGGTCAGAGGGTGATGATGTAAGAGATGAGGTAAGTGTGTACATATAAACGTGGCATAACGATGTGTTTATGTAAGTATACGCACAGGCATGCAGGGGAAGTATTAGAGATGACCTGTTCAGGAAAGTTCTTTCTCATAATTATGTTAGTGGTTTGAATGCTTCTAAAGATTCACTGCTGCATTCTATACACTGCCCTCTGGATTTGCCCTGGCTCAACATGTCACCCCACAGACACATGCTGGGGTTGCGCAGTGGGATGGGAAGGCTGCCTGCACACCAGCTGGCCAGGGAACACTGCTGTCATTTATTGTGCTCAGCGCACATCACAGGGGTGGGAATGGGCTCAGAAGTACTGTCTTTTCAAGTGCAACTTCTCATCACTGACCACAACACTTCCTATGGAATGGAGCCCCCAGGCAAGGAGAATGCTCTGTGGCTGCCTGGACGAGTCTTCCTAGGACAGGGGAAAGACTGGGGGGGGGNCCCTTGTCCTTTTTCATTTCACACAGTCTGTGCAGTTGAGTTAAAGTCACCTATTCAAACCTTCTTTTGAATAACAGACCAGCCAATAAAATATACCCACGCAATGACCCCGTTTGCTCCCCTTCAAGTAATGCACAGGGAAACCAACCAGAGTTTTGAACAAGAAGTTCACTCACCCATTCTCTTTCCCTCTAAGAAAGTAGCACAAATTCTTGCCTCGATACAACATCCTGACCTTGATGAAGGAGACGTGGGTTTTTCTCACACAACCAAAAACCCGACTCTGCAAAGTTGGAGAGACTCGAAGGCTTGCCTCCTGTGTGGCAGCCATCTTGATTTCTTGTTTTTCCCAAGTAAGCCTCCACTCAGAAATGCTTTTTGTTGGGGATGAAGGGCCATGAGGGACCCTGCCTGCCAGCCATGCTCTGTGGAGTGAGCTGGGGTTTTGCAGAAGGACTACTGAGCCCGATCTGGGGCCGCAAGGTGTCCCTCCCTCTCTACTTAGTTGTAAGTTCTGCATCCTGTCTCCCTGTGCTAGGAGGTATGTGCTCACAACAGGACCATGGCAGGCATCAGGGACACAGCAAACTGGAGATAAGAACACATATTATACGTGGTATGTGCCTGCTGAGATGTAAGATGGGTACAGAATAATTGGCCATTCTCTACTTTTTCAATGGATTGTAAAGAAAGCATGACTTGAAGACATGAAAATCTTTCTGTATTTTCTCATCAATCTAGTTTACCTCCCTCCCCCCCCCCCCA
>NW_027530182.1:4814117-4833162 GCF_008692635.1 Crocuta crocuta
TCTATTTTACCCCCCCCCCCCCCCCCAATGGTTTTATTTTCTACGGACACAGATCTGAGAAATCATACAAGGTATTAAACAGAATTCGGGGGGCGTGTAACGAAGGAAATGAAAATGTCACACGAATGCTGAGCAAAACCTTGTAGTGACTGGCTTGAGGCCAGTGTGAAGACATCTTCAGTGGACTCTCTAAGCTAGCAAGAGTCCCATGTAGGGTCTTAATGGCAGGAGAAACATAGATTTTGCATGGGCTCTAACCAAATCCTTGTCCTGCACCACTAGACACAGGCCTCGGAAACCTTCCTTGGTGCACTGGGTGCCTTTGCAAACGTCTCCAAGCTGCCTCAACCCAAACACTATAGATGAGTCTCTGTTTACTTCTATTGAAAGAATAATGATTTCTTTAGACACTGAAGCCCTTTGTGAACCATACTGGAAGGTGCTTTAAAGAACTACGCCCTTATATTCCCATTAGGTGGCAAGTTCCACTGAGCCCCTCTACTGGATGAGATTTCTTATTACCTATCCCAGGCTCTTTTGGCAGGCATTTTGATTATATGTGAGCCCTTAGCATCAAAATACACCTAAATGACAATCACAGTTAAGTTTGCCCCCTCCCCTTTTGATGATAATGGGACATGCATAAGAACAGTATAGGTTCAGTTTATATAGTCTCATTGCTCTAGGAGAGCACTAATTTGGTTTGCAGTTTACATTTTCTACTTGCATGCTGGGGCGATATATATATAAAAAAATCCAAAAAACCCCAATCCTGGTCACCTCTCCCCTGCCTCCAAAGCAATATCTACCCAGTCTGGGTTTTACCTCTGTCTGTCCCAAGTGGCCCCATGGGTTTTGGTCAGTGTGCCCCAGCAGGGGTGAGCAGAAAGTCTTCACTGTTCAGCTGGTGGGAAAGTTTTGGAGGTCTCAGCTCAGGGTCCCTACAGACCTTCTCCACCAAGCCCTCTGTCCTACAACGTTTTCCTCTAAAATATCCACCTTACCTGGCAGGATCCCAATAAGTCCAAGGTAGGCTGAAGGTCACAGCAATGATGCTATTCGTTTACCTCTTGCACTAAAGAGGTAAAGCTCAGACTGAAGGTTGATGCCCCTCTTCAAATAGGTGCTATAAATATACTAGAGCTATCCCTGAAAAGATGCATTTGTGTTTTTATATATATGTGATGATTTTATATATGTATATATAAAATTTTTCTTTGTGTTTGTATATAGGTATGTATTACTCTATAGATAGGAAAGGAGAGGTATAATACAGGAGCAGGCGAGGGTGGGGTATGTTCCTGTGCATCTATTTATAATTTGTATATTTTGTATGTATATATATAGAGAGAGAGCCTCTGTTATTGTTTGCATCATTACAACGGATGTACCTCCGACCAGCGAGGAGTACCTGTCTGTGGCGAATGGAGGGAAGCCCCAAAAGGACAGTTCTTGCATGGTCTCTTGCACGGCGCTGTTTCAGCAGGCAAGGCTGGCAGCAGCTTGTGAAATGAGGGGGCCCAGTGTAAATCCATCCAGCTTCACATCCGCCGGGGAGGGACACTCTGAAATGCCCGCGGCTGTATGCCAGCTGCCTCTTCAAGGGAGAGGTCAAGGAGCCTAGAACCCAGGGCAGGGAGGGGCCATCCCTGCTGTTGGTCAGGATATGGCTTTTCCTACTAGATGGAGACAGGGCACACGAGAATTCTGTCTTCTAGGAGGACACTGACCACCAGGAACACAAAGTAGAGGCCGAACATGATGAAGCCCAGAATTTTGTTCATCCGCCATTTGCAGAGGGCAATAGAGAGGATAACGAAGAGCAGCATGATGAAGAGGAGGACAATGGCACAGAAGAGGCCATTGCTGCTGACCGCCACTGGTTGGAACCTGTGAATGATGGTATATAGGAGCCAGGGCAGTGGAAGCCTGTGAGGGAAGACGGGGGAGCAGTCAGACAAATTGAAGAAGGCATACGGCACAGCATCAGCTTCTTGGAATCTCTAATTCGCAAAGGGTTGTCTTTTTAGGTTCATTATGCCTTGTGTGTGGCTGGCCCAGGAAACCACCTAAGGAAGTCAGGTGAACTTCAAAAACCATTGTCTATTTCCTGACTGAAGTAGGGATAAGGGAGAATTTGTTCTAGAGCTGAGTAAGCTCAAAGCTGTGACCACTGCGGGTGATTTCCAAATGTGATTTGAAATAGTTGTGTGTTTCTTTTCTAGTTAGATTCCAATGTTGCTCTCAGCCCAAAAAATGGTGGACTGGAAGGTTTGCACAGGGCAGGAGAAGGAAAAGACAAATGGAGAAAAGGCATGGAAATCAGTAGTGAAAATGGCAACATTATTTTTAGGAATGGAAGCACTGACTCAACTGACCTAACAAATGATACATGATACAACACATGATACAATATAGCTGTCTGAGGTTTATTTTGGAAAAGATAGGACAGCCTTTTGACTAGGAAGTGGTCCTCCTGAAGGATGTGAGGAAGACAGTTTCTTACATTTGTGATGTGATTTTTAAAAAGCTGTTGTCTCCCTTTGCATTTGACTTTTAGAAATCTGGTAACATCTTTTGTTTTCTGTCCAGAGTGGCGACTCTGGAAGACATCAGAAAAGCTGACTGCCAGGTACATCCTGAGAGTGAGTTAGGACTCTGAGCAAGAGGAAAATGGCTGAAACCACGTGACTCACATTGCCTGGGCATCTCCAGGTGGCTGAGCGAGATGCAGTTTTAGCCACTGGGCCTAAGGATGGAACGGTGGCTAGGGAAACAAGGACCTAGCCCCTCAGCTGGGTGAGGCTTCTGCAGAGCCTTAGCCTTTGGCTAAGGGAGATTGAATTTTGGCCTGATCTCAGGAATATGGAAGAGGAGGTAGTGCCCTTTTGAAACACAAAGTTCTCCACAGGAAAAGCAAAGAGCTTGAGAGAAATAATGAGGTGAAGGGAGTAGTGAGTTGACACATCTGGTCTCCTCAACTGGAGACAGCATGTGACGGTAGAGCTGTGAGTTGTGTAACTTTGGATACCCAGGGCCTGGCATATGCAGCCCCCCATCTGGGTACATATGTTAACCTGGGCCAAGCTGAGGCGACTGATGCAACTGCCTCACGGTAGTCAGTACAGGCGGTTTGCCCACTAAAGCCTAGCTTGGAGGCGTTCACTTCAGAGATGTCAGAAGGCGAGGGGCTCCACCAGCCAGCTCAGGGAACATGGTGCAATTTCAGCTCTCGGCAGGAGGGGGCAGCCCTGGCATCCTCCTGTCAGTAATGTAAAGCCAGGAAAAGTGGGAGTGTGTGTGTGTGTGTGTGTGTGTGTGTGTGTGTGTGTGTGTGTGTGTGTGTTGGGTGGAGTGCTCAAAAATGAAAACCTCCACTAGGGATCTGTCCTGGGGAGCTCTTCTTCCACACCTGCATTCTCATAGGAAGAAAAAGACCAAAACCACTGTATTCATATTCTTAAATTAACATGCCCACTTACATATCTGGTTCCGGTGAAGTTGTGCTTGATGGCACTACAAATAGGAAACAACCTTTTGTACTAAAAAATGACATTTTATTCATGCCTTTTGACCTATAAATCCTATTGTCAGGGATCAAGCATAAGAAATATTTGAAATGCAGATATAAGTTTATTCGGAAAAATGACCATTCAGTGTTATTTAGAGTAGTGAAAAATTTGGGATACTTAATCTCCAATAATAAACACAAGTTAAATAACAGACTATTAAGCCAAGTTAGTGCTATGTAGCCATTAAAAATTATAAGCTTATAATGATGGAGGCAAATACTCATGATACGATACTACCATTAAAATGAAGGATACACATAAAAATAGCAATGTATTTTCAGTAAAGTAAACTACATATGAACTAAAGCAGGGTGGTGAATATCATTGAATTTTATTTATGCTTTATATGTATTCACTTAATTCCTTTACCATGAGTATATATTAATACTCATCCTTTACCATGAGTATATGTTAATATTATAAGCATAGAGAAAAGGCCAGCAAGATGATAAAATACCTTTTATACTCAATGTATTGCTAATAAGTTCATAAATCAGTATAAACTCTTGAGAAAGACCTCTTTGAAAAATATACATCAATAGCCATTAAAATGCCCACAATCTTTAATGCATTAATATTTCTTGAAGGCGTTTATCCTAATAAAAATAATTAAAAGATACTTTCTGCATTAAGGTCTTCATCAAAACACCCATCATAGCAGAAAACTGGAAAAAATAAAAAATAATGGCTAAACTGAAAACCCACAGGATGAAATATTGCGAAGTGATAAAATGTTATTTATGAGAGTTAAAACGGAACTTAGAAATAGTTGATTGACTAATTTACTAACAGATGCTGACTTTGTGCAAGGCATAAATGGCTTTAAAATAGAAAAATAAAAGCCCCCCAAAAGGACAAAACTGAATATTCACTTGGAAAACTATGTGAAATATTTGGAAGAGAACATACAAAAAGTAAATGTTGCTTTTGGCTGGTAGGGTTACGGGTTATCTTTCTTTAAACTTTCATTTAACCTGTTACTATATATCCAGTTTAAGAACAGGGAACAAAAACCATCTTGCAATTCCCTAGACTATTTATTTTTCAAAGACATGACAAATACGTCCTATAATTTTTCCCGACTTGTAAGGTTGTCTTTCTTTATACTATTGCACATCTCATTTTCCTTCTTGGAAGATACCGACCAAGAAAACTACTCTAAATGTGTAAGCGGTGGAACTGAGAAACACCATTTCTACTAGAGGTACCCTTCCTTTAAAACATATACCTTTGAAGGCATTCATCATACATTCATTCAGTCTGCACACATCTGTCAAGGCACCACCATGCATTAGGCATCGTATTAGGCTTTGGGGAGCTGTTGCTCCTGAGCAGTTCACAGTCTGGTGGGCAGACTGATAAACATGACCATGACAAGAGTACATTGTGCAGAGAGTACACAGAACTCCCTGGTCAGGCCCAAGGGAATGGGGGAAGCTGAGATCTGAATTGACATTGGTAGGGTAAGTTAGAGTTTTCCAAGCAGACAAGCAGGGAAGGATCTCATGTGAGAGGGGCCTGAAAAGGAAGGAAATAATGGCAGGAGAGGGAACATTTGGGATTCAAAGGTGGTAAAGACAGCGGGGGCTCAGGGCAGGCAGGGTTGCATGCAGGTAGTGTTGTCGTTGAGAGACACAGTGTCCACACCCCAGCTATCTCATTTACTAGCTTTGTGAAGTCTGCGCTCTTCAGTTGCCTTGCTTGAAGAATGGGGGATCATCATACATATGTCACAGGATCACTGTGTGGCTTCAATGGATAAAAAGGTACTTACAGTGCCCAAAGTAGACACTGAATGGAAAACACAGGTAATGCAAAAGTGCAAGAGATAAGAGTATTCAAAATGTTCAATGAAAAAGTAGATCTGCTTTAGTGAGTTTCTATATTCAGGTGTCAAGAGTCCATTTCTGGGAACATAAGGAAAACACCCCATGTCTTACCTTCTCAGGGGTTCTCTCTCATTCGGGGTTATTCATCAGACTACTTTTACTTCTGACAAGTTAAATGAAATGACAGAGAGAAGAGCATCCCGCCCCAATCCGATCCACTTTAGGGATTATTCATATTGAGAACTACCATTTGCTTAACCATAAGAACAGAACTCATCTTCTGACTTTCAAAAAACTTAGAATATCTTTATCAGCAGCATACATAAATGATAACGCCAAACCTGCCAGCATTTTCCAAAGAAGGAGATGGGATATTTTTGCTTGCTCCAATCTGTTTTATAATCCAAATCTCATCCGGGCTGGTGGGGACTTTAATTAGAATTAGGATATGGGAAAAAATGTAGTAAAACTAACTCCATCATACCTGACTACTGAATATTCATAACTTGTAGCCAATGCCATTATATAAGCAAAATTCTGAAAGTATTTCTTACAACATCCAATCTGTATGTAGGCATGTGTTTCTGCCTACCTAGGGATAACTTATTCTTCATTAAGGTCTCTGAAAATTAAAATTAGAGTTATTGAACTTGAATGTTACTCCCAGTCTTTACTTTCTATTGGTTGGTTAATTTGGGGCTCAAAGATCCTGGTTACATCTCCACAGCCTTTAGAGGACAAAGACAGCAAAAGAGCTGGTGTGTGCACCTTCATAAAGCCACCTCTACTCACCCTACGGTGATGTCAAAAATGTTGCTTCCAACAGAGCTGGACACAG
This sequence comes from Crocuta crocuta, assembly GCF_008692635.1. Classification (NCBI taxonomy): domain Eukaryota; kingdom Metazoa; phylum Chordata; class Mammalia; order Carnivora; family Hyaenidae; genus Crocuta; species Crocuta crocuta. The sequence goes on from NW_027530182.1 coordinate 4,820,357, forward strand.
CCATGTCCCCAAGCCCCTTCCGGGCCACTATGACACTGGTGATAAGATCAGGGATGGAGGTTCCGGCAGCCAAGATGGTCAGACCCATAATCTCTTCACTAATGCCAATTGTCTCACCAACCTAAAAGTAACAATAGGGACACATATGAATGTCTAAAGTCACAAAACCATCGTACCCACAAATGTTTCAATGGCGGCTCCCTTGTAATGAATTCCTATCCGTGCTATGTGGAGTGATGAGATGATAAAGATGAGTAAGCCACCATCACTGCCATAGAGGAGGTCACACTTTAATCATATTCAGACCCAAGAGATCAGGAATGTTCACACCAGGATTGAACAGATAATCTCAAGAAAGAGCTATAGAGGGCTTGAGTGCAGTCACTATCTGGTATCTAGTAAGACTGTGCAAGGGAGGCAGAAGAAGAGAGTTATAAAACCCAACTGGCCATTAGCTCCAGAGGCCAGGAGCTGACAATGGTACCAAATCCTGTAGCAAATTTGCCTTTGGATTAACAATCAAGGATTAAGGACTGATATCCAGTGTTCCCATTTTTCTTTGACATCTCCTAGTGTCTGTAACCCACTCTTAAACACCTTTATACTATCATTTCCATAGGAAACTTGATTTGGGGTGTTTCAGGGCTTGGTGACATATGACTGTAAATCAGCAGGGCAACTGTGGAGAAACCATCAGTTACAGAATCAGAAGTCCAAGGTCTGGCTTTGGCATTTATTAAGAATTTAACCTGTTATTAACTTAACCAATTGTATAATATCTTTGATCCTTGCTTTCTTATTGTTAAAGTGGGGATGATAAAACCTACCATACAAGGTGGTTGGGAGGACTATGTGATCATTTGTGGAAAACCTCTTTGTAAATAGTACACCATTACTGAAAACTGATGGGGGATGATTATTACATTTTATTTTGGTCTTTGCCTTTTAACACTGATGAAGTCTATTTTGGACAGTTGATCTAATCTCAGATGGAGGCTCCTTCATTCTCGTGAGCCAATTTTTTGCCTTCTTGGGATTTTTAAAAGCTTTAAGTATCTTCTGGAGTTGGTGAACTGAAGTTCTGAAAACTTTTAAGATAGTGCTTTCGGTTTAGTTTTCAACAGCCTATCTAGGACATTCATTATTTTTGGGAAAAAAAAAAACAAAACAAAAAAACGCAGAAGGCTAGAGTAGCATGTAAGAATAAGGGCTTTTAGGGAATAGGATACATTTATTTATTTCTTTTTTTAAAAAATTTAATGTTTATTATTTATTTTTGAGAGAGAGAGGAAAAGACAGAGCACAAGCAGGGGAAGGGGCAGAGAGAGAGAGAGGGAGACACAGAATCTGAAGCAGGCTCCAGAGCACAGAGCCTAACATAGTGCTCGAACCCATGAACTTTGAGATCATGAGATCATGATATGAGCTGAAGCTGGATGCTTAACTAACTGAACCACCGGGGCGACCTTCTTTTTTTTTTTTTTTTTTTTAATTTTATTTAAGTAATCTCTATACCCAATGTGGGGCTTGAACTCATGACCCTGAGATCAAGGGTTACATGTTCTTTTGACTGAGCCAGCCAGGCACCCCTGGGATAAATACATTTCAAAATATTTTTTGTGATTTGTAAGTAATAGCTTGGTTTCCGCTAACTTAAAAGCATAGTTGGGAGCTATTTTTGTTGATAGTCACGCCTGCTCTAGAGCCTGGCTAGCAGAACTAACTTATCCTGGCCTCACAGAGCAAAGATTCACTGCTCCATCAGAAAGGAAGTCCCATGAAAGCAGAATTCCTACTTTGATCACTACCATCTCTCTGATACACAGAACATAGCTGTATTTAGTAGGCTCTCAATACCTATTTCCATCTACGTACTTAGGTGATTTCCCTAGTGTGTTTTCTGCTGATTCCCCTAGAAAAAAATTAAGTAAGAGTTCTGCACAGGAGTGCCCTATTTGAGCAAACCTCTTCTTGCTGACCTATTTTTTTGAGTTAGATCTTAAGTGAAACATTTTCAGAGACTCTGAAGATGCTGAGTCAATGGTTGTCACCCCCAATAAACAGGGTGATTCTTTGAGGGAGTTCGAAAGCAGTGGCTATTTTAAAACAACGTTTATATTTGGAGTCTGAATGACTCTATAGGCAGAAAAAATGGAGAAATTGCAGGGGGGTGGAATGGGGGTGTGGTTATGAGTGATGCCTTGGATACAGGGGAGACATGGGTGCAAATCCTAGCCTGCCACTCCTAGTACATGGTAGCCAGCTTTCCTGAGCCTCGGTTTTTCTCATGTGTGGAATGGGGATCATAACATCCATCCTCAGAGTTGTTGTGATGATTATATGTGATGATGCATACAGAGCAAATATCAGGTGTCAGGTATCAAGGGAATATTCACTAACGGCCAGCTATGATAACTGAGACACTACTCCTCTCCCTCTCCAACTTATCAGCCTGCAGCCATTGGGCTCTGGCACCTGGCTTAGTAGGCATTAGTCTGTAATGTGGGAAATCATGAGAATAATGAAGACTTTTTAATTGTATGTCAAACTCTTGGTGAATCTGCATGGTTCTAGAAACACTTTTGCTGTCTGAGACCGAGCCTTCATAGGCACATTTTAAGAACACTTCACTGACTTCAGTTTTCCACAGGCAAGAGACAAGATGATAGCTGCGGCGTGTAGATGGGACAGCAGTGATCAAACTGGCAGCATCAGAGAAGTTTAGAGCTAGAAAGGACGTCGGCAGTCTCTTGGAGGGGATTCCTTTGTTTTGCAATCGAAATAAATGATGGGGCCACTCAGAATCCAAATCCAGTGCTGCTCTGAACATTGCATAACTGCAGTTCCTTATCTTGGTTTCAAGAGCAACCACAAAAATATCATATTGGCTAAATGAGACACAGGGTCATATTAACTCTTAGAATGAACTTCTCATACTAGATGCAGAATGTATTTTAACCATGTTTTCGTCACTCAGGAAATTTACTAATTTCATGATACAAAAAGAATAAAAAGTAACAAAAACTAAGGGGAAGCATGCAAAAAGCATTTAATCTAAGGGGTATTTATTTCTGGCAAAACAGTAGCTAAGTAATGATATTAAATAGCACTTATTGTTGGTAAGTGGATAAAAAAATAATTGAGCACTAAATGTGTATTTGTTATTTTATGGCATTTATAGCTCAAAAAATTCTGTACAAACAACAGAATTAGAGCCAAACTTCTTAGAACAGAATGTGCTATTTTGATCAGGTGTCTGGATGTCTTAAAAGAGAAAAACATTTCTGTGGGAGAAAGAACAGAGAAACTTCCCATTCATTACTAGAAGGTAAGGTTTCTCTTTATGTACTCTATATTTCTGGGCCTTTTGGTAATATTATTCCTGGTATTGTGTTTGTATTTTTCTACAAGAGAATGAAAAGGAAGCTAGAGTATGGAATTAAGATAATCATTAAAAAGAGCAGAATAAGATGAGATATCTAGAAAATAAGAGAATAAAAACTACTTTTTTCTTTATAGGTACATTAAAGAATGAAAATAGCTATTAAGAAAAGCCATTGCATGTTATAAATGGCAAAAAATCCTTCTAGCCTGGAAATCTGGAGGCTGAGAAGGAGCTCATTGTCTACAAAGACTTCTGTGCAGTTTTGGTGGCAAATGACTTTCAATGAATGTGGAAAATCATGACTTTGGGCCAAGTGGAACTTCTTCAGGGAGTCAACAATTTTTTTGAAACTATCCTGGAAGAATAATCTGAAGTCAAGTATCATAAAATAACTAGGGTAGGAATAATATAAAGTATCTTGTAGGAATAATAGTGGGTATATTAGCTGACATATCCAGCAGATTTTTTCAACGTTATATTTTTTTTAAAATATAAGGTGTAGTTTATATACAGTGAAGTCTAACTTTACATTCAGTAAAACTCACTCTCTAAAAATAGTTCTGTAAGACTTTTTAAGTTTATTTATTTATTTTGAGAGAGAGCATGCAGATGTCATGGGAAAGGAATAGAGAGAGGGAGAAAGAGAATCCCAAGCAGGCTCTGCATTATAATGAGGCTTGACCCCAGAAACCATGAGATCATGACCTAAGTCAAACTCAAGAGTTGGAAGCTTAACCAACAGCCACTCAGGGGCCGTAGTTCTGAGAATTTCTGATAAAGGTATGCAGTCCTATTTCTCCACATCCTCACCAACTTATGTTGGTGTTTTTGACTATAGCCATCCTAAGGACTGTGAAGTAGTATCTTGTGTTTATTTCTAAATAGCTCTATTGAAATATAATTCACATAACTTAAAACTCATCTACTTAAAGTATATAATTCATATTTTAGTATATTTATAGACTTGAATAGCTATCACCATAATTTATATTTAGAACTTTTTCATTATCCCAGGAAGAAACCCCGGACCCAACAGTGGTCACTTCCCCTTTCCCTCCAACCTCCCAAACCCTAGGCAACCATTAACTACTTCCTGTCTCTATAGATTTGCCTATTTTTCACATCTCCTATAAATGGAATCATACAACATATGATCTTTTGTGACCATCATTTTTCATTTAGCATAATATTTTAGAGGTTCGTTCATATGTAGCATGTATCAGTGCTTCATTCCTTTTTATTGTGGAATATTCTATTGGGTGGATAGGCCAGTTTTTGTATCCATTCATCAGTTGATGGACATTTAGGTTGTTTCCACTTTTTGGCAATTATGAATAATGCTGTTGTAAACACGTGTATATAGATATTTGTGTACATGTTTTCATTTCTCTTCGGTATACAGATAGTGAAATCACAGGATCATAAGATGACTCTATGGTCAATATTCTGTGGCCTGCCAAACTGTTTTCTAAAGTGGCTGCGTTATTTTACATTCTTACCATCCATATATAAGGGCCCCAGTTTCAATATAGCGTCTCTAATACTTGTTATTATCTGTCTTTTTTATTATATCTATCCTGAGAGTGAAGTGGCATCTCCTTGTGGTGTTGATTTACATTTCCCTAATGAATAATGATGTTGACCATGTTTTTTTGTGCTTATTATCCATTTGCATATCTTTTTTGATTAAATATCTATTCAAATCTTTTGACCATCTTAAACATTGCCTTTCTATTATTATTATTTTTTTTTTAGTAGGCTCCATGCCCAACGTGGGACTTGAACTCATGACTCTGAGATCAAGAGTTGCATGCTCTGCCAAATAAGCCAGCCAGGTGCCCTTTGCCTTTCTATTATGGAGCTTTAAGTGCCCAACGTGGGACTTGAACTCATGACTCTGAGATCAAGAGTTGCATGCTCTGCCAAATAAGCCAGCCAGGTGCCCTTTGCCTTTCTATTATGGAGCTTTAAGAGATTTTTATGTATCTTGGATACAAGTGCCTTATCAAATGTAAATAATTTGTAAATATTTTCTCTCAGTCTGGGGTTTGTCTTTTAATTTTTTTTTTTTTAAATGTTTTATTTATTTCTAGGAGAGAGAGAGAGAGAGACAGCGTGAACAGGGGAGGGTCAGAGAGAGAGGGAGTCACAGACTGAAACAGGCCCCAGGCTCTGAGCTGGCAGTCAGCACAGAGCCCGACGCGGGGCTCGAACCCACGAACCGCGAGATCATGACCTAAGCGAAAGTCGGACGCTTAACCGACTAAGCCACTCAGGCGCCCCTGTCTTTTAATTTTTTAACTGGTATTTTTTGAAAAGCATAACTTTTACTTTTGATGAAGTCTAACTAGGGTTTTCTTTTATGGATCATGTTTTGGCATTATATCACAGAACTCTTTGCCTAACCCATGGATCATGTAGATTTTCTGTTTTCTTCTAGACATTTGATAGTTTTGGCACTTACATGTAGACCTATGATCCACTTTGAGTTAATTTTTGAGTAAAGTGTGAGGTAAAGGCCTAAGCTCATTTATTTTGGCATATCAAAAAACAATTATTTCAAGCACCATTTTTGATATATCCACATATGTTCTCACATTTCCTTATTTCAAATTGCTATATTTTATTTATGCTAACAAGTATAATTTTAAGACTATATTAAGCAAAGAATATATGTGGGAAGTTTGAAATTTGTGTAGTTTATAATAGACATTAAAAGCATGAGTTCTGGAGTGTCAGAGCCTTGGGTTATAATCTCAGTTCTGCTATTTACTACCTATATAATCCCAAGCAATTTTATTATTAGCTCTAAGCTTAACTTTTTGATCTATAAATGTGGATAATAATAGCACCTCCTTGATAGAATTTGTGCCTATGTACAGGGTGACTGTCAAGATCACAAGGACAAAAGGATGGGAATTATGCAGCATCTGGTACAAGTTCAATCAACAATGGTTACCACTGTTATCTCTGAGAATGTAAAACTTTTGCATTTCATTCTTTCATCTGTGTGTTACAACAAACAATTCCTGAGAGTTCGTTCTTGTGATGGGCACTATAACTGGCACTGGGTTAAAAGTGGTAAAAGCAAAATACATCATCATTATAGTATACTGAGGTTCAAGGAAGAGACCATTTTGTCTCCAGTTCTTTTTCTAGGGCCAATCTGAAAGGCTGGTGAGAACATGAGGTGAGTGGCTGCCCAAGAGGAAGTGAGTATCCTGGAGTCAGGCAAAACCTGACATTCCTCCCAGACCTGGGTAGGCCTGGATTCAGGTTGCAGACGGCAAGACGAGATAGGGTGCCTTCTTCCACATGGCGGTCCAGGGCTATGCTAATTTGACTCCATGCTAGAGGAAAAGGCCAGGAGGGATGGGAAAGGGAAGTGGAATAAAATTCTTTTAGTCCTGGAGTATGTACCTTGTCAGACATGATACGAGTCTGACACTTTCCAAAAGCAAACACATTGATTAACCATTTGGCAACTATCAAAAGAACCAGAAGGATGAGTGTTACTATTAAGGTCTTACCTGGTGTGCCCACCAGACCATCAAGTAAGAGAATACAGCGATCCAGGTGATGGAGCCGAAGAATGTGATGGGAAAAAACTTCCTTGATGACTGAAAGAGAACCAGAAAAAGGAGAGAGTGTCAGTGCCATCCAGTGATGTGGATCTGATAGACCAAAGCTGAAACCACCAATGCAGCTACTCCTCCCTCACTCCCTTCCATCTTCATAGGTTTAGCAATCAAAAGGCCCCCACTCCCAGCAGTTAAGCCAGGACAGGAAGATTCTCTCTTAGGAATGTTGTTTTGAGCCAAATCATCACCAGGCTAGTTCCCGAGATGGACATCTCTTGAAAAGAATGTCTATTCTTGCTGCTGGTTGCTCAGATGCCCCCTGCCCCCTAACCTTTCCATGGGCTGGTTTCTTAGTCTTGCCCTCAATCTCTTGTCTACCCTAGAGCCTTCCTGTCTCTCCTGCTCCCCTTTCTGTCTTCTGCTCAACTTCATCAGAATCAGTATGTACTGCTTCACCCCATGTATCCTAGCAATCCAGTTGCCAGAAAACCTACGTGATTAATTGCTTGTAACAAGAAGGATCAATAGGGTCTGAAACAGGTTCCTCTTATAGTCCCATGAATTCGTGGGAAAAGCCACACAGAGGACACCATCATCATAGTTTCTATAAATTCTTGATGACAGTCACCTCCCAGGATATTTGAACCACTCTTATAGACTGGAGTAACAGAGGCCCAGCACACTGCTGTCCCCAGGACTGGCAAAGTAGATGCTCCCGGGAAGGTTTTCTCCTCTGTTCTCCACCCCTGACTGTACTATGTCCATTTCTGCTTTGATCACAGGCCTTTGTGCAATCTCAGGCTTAGGGTGTGAACACTGCTTTTTAAAAATATTTTAGAGTATAATTAACATACAGTATTATATTAGCTTCAGGTGTATCATACAATGCAATATAGTGATTCACCAATTCTGTACATTAGTGTTTCTAGTTTTCTTCGAATATTAGCCAAAATCAGACACTCAAAATGCAGTGTGTGTGTGTTTTTTTAAACCTATTACCACTAAAGGGAGATCCATGCTTGCACTGGCTTTTTTTTTTTTTTTTTTGCAAAACTGGGGCCCTTTCATACATGCTCAGATAGCAGAATGTGCTCAGTCTCTCACCTATTACTGCCAAACACTTTTTATTTCAAAGCTTTCCACTTTGAGAAACAATCTCTTCTTCTTCTTTTTTTTTTTTTTTGCTTTGATAATGCCATCCAATTTTGTCCAGAGAAGTGAATCCTGGAGTTGATGTGGAGGAAAGCTATCTCAACTGTCTACAGGGCTGACCTTGGGCAGTCACATAGGACACTTTCTGCCATGGCTTTTAAGAGTTTTATTAAAAGGAAAAGATAAACGTGTACATAGTAACCTCTTGAATATCTATATATCTTGAATATCTATAATAATAATGGACATAGTCTCTATTTTCCCAAACTAGGCTTATGTTCTCGTTACTAACTGCAAGTTTTCAATATATGTTTTTATTATCATTCATACCATTCTGTTAAATTTCACAATAACCATTTCTTTCTCTTAAAGACTGCTGCCTTTCTGGGGCTATTTGCTAGCTGCAGTGTCTGAAAGACCTGTGGGCTTGATTAAATTGGGGTGCAGCCCCTCACAGCTCCCCTCTGTTAGAATGAAAATATTTTGGCTAAAGACTCAGGCCCCTTCTGGGGACCTGAGCAGATTAATGGGTTATGGAAAAAAAGGTCATCAATTTTTCAAAATGGAGGTTGAGACAGGCACTTCTGAGAGCAAATTCCTTTAAAGCTGAGAATTCAGTTGGGTTTTGGAGGCCATATTCGCCAAGCCTTGGAATAGCTGGTGCTAAGAAATCAATTTTCCCAGCCATAGAGTTTAGCCGATTGGGGTCCCCATTCTTTTCCTCTGGTCACACGTCACTGTTTCGGTATCCTGAGATGGAGGTTTCATCTCCTACGTACGGTCAGGCTCTGTCACAGGGAAGGAAAGGGTTTTTCTTGTGGTGTTGGGCCGCCCATGTGATTGGAACAGCAACCAGTCTGTGAGTTAGATTCTAGGCCTCCTGTAAGGCAATGGAGTACCATCTCCATACTTTAAAAAAATGTTTATTTATTTTTGATGAGGGGCAGGGGAGAGAGACAGAGACAGAGAGACAGAGAAAGAGGGAGACAGAGGATCTAAGCAAGGCTCTATGCTGAGAGTGGACAGCCCGACATGGGGCTTGATCTCACAAACCATGAGATCATGATCGAAGCCAAAGTAGGATGCTTCACTGACTGAGCTACCCAGGCACCCCACCATCTCCATACTTCATGGTATGGTACATGTACAGGTGATCTTGAGAGGGTCCTCATTTCACAGATTGCTTGATTTTTAGGCTATCTCATTTATTAAGTATGTAATTATTATTTTATTTATTGTCCCTTTGCATGTCTGTTCCTTTGGTGTAATGTCACAAGTTAGAATCAAATTATTTGAACATACTTCTCATCTGAGAAATATCATCCCTGAACCATAGAAAATTCCTAGTGAAAAGGTAGCAACTAAGGAATCAGACTAAGGAGGTAAAGGAACTAAGTTCAAACTGACATACTAATGAAAACCTCTCCCATTTAAACTTTGATGCTTATGGTTCTTGATCAAGAGGCCAATTTGTAATTAATGGCCATCTAAATGTACCTAGTGTTGTATTAGGGGCTCACTGAAAATAAATAAAAAATAGCTTCTATTTGTAAGTTTCCAGGTCTTCAACATGACTAGGGGTGGGTAAAGGCCAGGTACCTACTCTGTACACAAATATTGAACTAGACCTGAAAGTCAAGCCTCGTCTGTCTGACTATACGTGTATTCCCAAGATGTAGGTTATACCAACTTGTTCTTGAAGAAAAATAAGGCCAATAATGCTCAGAACATTCCCAGCTATAGGCATGATGATAATCATCATAATACTAGCCTGTGCTCTGAATGTCAGAAAATATAAAGAGCATTGGGGACATATAGACTGGCATTCCAGCTGTATGGCCATCTGCCTCACTCAACCTCCCATATTGTCTCTGATTTGGAAGCTCCAACCCTTTTATGCACCAGCAGTTTAGTTAAGTGTTTCTCAACTGTCAAACTACCTTATAATTTCCAATCTCACAGCCCAGGTAATTCCTTCCTTTTTCATTTTTTCTGAACTACTCCCCTTATTTGGACTCTATGGTCTCATTCCAGACATCACCACCCAGTAGCATTCGTGCAATTATTTAGTTACCAGTCTCACTGGAAGGAAGAAAAGAGCCCTTGAAGCCAAGGTCTGACATGTCAATTTTTGGTTAGTAATGGTGGTTCATCCTAACATCTGCTGGGATGAACCTCATACTAATTAGCAAAAAGCAAATTGTGTCCATGTGCCGGCCATTTTGTTCCCAATGTAATGGTTTATGTGTCTAATTGGCAGCTAATGTTCTCATTAGAAGCTTTTAGTACGTCAGTGTGATACTTTCTTGGCTTGAAAAATGTTTCTGGACGTTAGCTGATTGCACAAATTGGCCATATCTTTACTGACTTAAATTCAGCAAACATTCACTGAGCATCTATTCTGTGCAAGGTTTTGGGGGGTACACATCTAACAAAATTCTCCCAGGTGATCCTATTAAAGATTAAAAGTGTGTTCTCTGCATTGATACGACCGGTACTCAAATCCTTGCTCACCAATTACCAGTGATGTGACCTGAGACAGATTATTTCATCTTCCAAGCCTCACAGTTTTCATCTGTAACATGGGAGGAATAAAAAAATATCTTGTTCTGAGGTCTTCATGCCCATAACGTGTCTACAAAAGTGGCACAAATAAGTGTGTAGATAATAATGGCAGTTGTTATTAGATAATCTTATTTTTATTTTGGTTTTTAAAAGATGAGGAGACTGAAACTCAGAGAGGTGAAAGTCACTGCTGAGACCTGGCCGGGAGTCTTGACTTTGCTTCTTACTTGCTGGGTGTACTTGGATAAGTCGCTAAACCCCTCTGGGTCTTAAACACTTGATTCTTGCTAGAATTGTGAACTGCAGACACAATAAATACTTGGTGAATGAAACAATGAATGACATAAGTTGCAAAGATATAGCTGACTTCTAAGTACCTTCCCAGTTCTAATGAGTCATATTTTGATACCTCACTTAGATCCATTCCTGTTTTGTAAGAACATTCGTCCTAGGTCATGAGAGAATATAACTTATGGGGTCTTTATTTCCTTTATTATTTTCAATTTTTATCAAAGATGTGTTCCTCATCAAGATTTATATTTTAGTTCTTTTACTTTTAAAACAAAGCCATTATTTTAAGAAGACTATACCAGTGAATTGATCTGAGCCAGGAGTGCATATAATCCAACACTCAGTCATATAATTTGCATATAAATGAGGTGGAAATAAAAACAAGTGGGGGGATTGTTTACCCTGAAACTGAGTGTACACTAAAAAAATCATGTTTTCCTTGTAATTACTGTCAAGGTTTGGAACGTTCATCTCCACGGGTAATTCAACAACTACTGAGGAGACAGAGCTGCCAGGCCCTCCAGAGTAACAAGTGTTTATTAATGAATCATTTTCTCCTCTTGTTTTCCTCTCCCTTGATATCTTGTCAAGAGGCCCTTGTGGCAGTGCATGAAGACTGTGGTAGACTGCATAAGTGGCCACGACACTTTATAACTCTTTTCAAAAGGTGAAGTCTAGGGGCGCCTGGGTGGCTCAGTTGGTTAAGCATCCAACTCTTGCTTTCGGCACGTCATGATCTCATGGTTCGTGAGTTTGAGCCCTGCATCAGGTTCTGCACTGATGGCGTGGAGCCTGCTTGGGATTCTTTCCCTCTCTCTCTGTCTCTCTCTCTTCTCTGCCCTTCCCCCACTTTCTCTCTCTTAAAATAAATAATCTAAAAAAAAAAAAGGAGGTGAGGTCTATTTTCCTGTCTTTTGAATCTGGGCTGGCTTTGACTTTCTCTGACCAACAAAATGTGGTAGAGTGACAGCATGCAGATTGCAAATTACATCTCAAGAGAACTTTGCAGCTTTTGTTCTTGCTGCCCTTGGAACTTGGCCATTATGTGAATCAGTTCTGGCTACCTTACTTAAAGATAAGATACCATGTGGTGCAGAAATGAGCTTTTGGAGCTGAGATACTCCTATATCAACAAGCCCTCAGACTTAATATAAGTGAGCAGAACTGTTCAGTTGAGCTCAGATCAAATGGTCAATTCATAGAATTCTGGGCTAAAAAATTGCTTATTTTTTTAAGCCATTAAGTTTTGGGGTGGTGTGTTACACAACAAATGCTAACTGATACAAGATCAAACCTAATGAAACTCTTCTGTGCTAAGCATGATCAAAAGCTACTTCCTAGCTTTTGTATCAACTGGCATGGTTTCTTTAATTTGGCATTTCATATATGCAAAGGATGACCATATAATTCATCTTCCAAACCAGCATGGTTGGGGATTAAAGGGACAATTCTGGGCCAACTGGGATGTATGGTCCCCTTAAATATGCAATACAAGGGGCAACTGGGTGGCTCAATTGGTTAAGCATCCAGCTTTGGCTCAGCTCATGATCTCATGGTTCGCAAGTTTGAGCCCCATGTCTGGCTCTACACTGACAGCTTCGAGCCTGGAGCCTACTTAGGGTTCTGTGTCTCCTTCTCTCTCTGCCCCTACCCTGCTTGAGCTTTGTCTCTCTCAAAAATAAACATTAAAAAAAATACAATACCATAGTGATGGCTATCTCTTTATGCTGTCCTTAATCACAGAATGTCATGGTTGGCAGGGGATCTAGGGATCTTCCACCGCTTTATTTCACAGAGGAGGAAAAGTGAGGCCCAAAGTTGTGAAGCGACTT
>NW_027530182.1:4833199-4974105 GCF_008692635.1 Crocuta crocuta
GGAACCCATTGCAGTCAGCGTGGTAGAATGAGAACAATATGAGGTTAGGAGACCCAGTTCGAATCTAGTTCCCGTCACTGATACAGCTGTGCATTTGTCCTCTGGAGTTATATGCCTTGTTTCTGCTACTTATCTGAGAGGTCCTTAAACATAGGGATTGTGTCTTTATAGCTCTTTTAGGGCACAAGCTTGATGCTTGGCACACCACGGGTACTCAATAACTATTTGCTGAGGAAATTTAAAAACAACCGAACTCTTCACCTGAGAGTCACATTTTTGCTAGGGACAGCACACAGTATACATAGAAAATGAGAAGGAAGTCCAGTCCATCCCAGGGACGGCTCTTGCGGCTGCAAGGATCAAAAGCCCCATTGGCTATCCGGGCCCCGAGGCTGGCTCTCAAGGCGTGCGCATAGTGAAGGACCGGTCTATGGTCGTACAGAGGAGAGCGCCACGTCTACTTGCTTTGCGCCGCTTGGGGTGATAGCATCGGCCAGGGCAGTTGTGATCCCGGTAACTCCTGCCATGGTAGAGTCCGTGTGCTGTACAGGAGTCACTGGTTCAGAGCTTTGATCTTTTCTAGCAGCTCCCTTGTCCTCTGAGCTCCGATCACAGAGAGGATGGGCACTTTGTCAGCCCTTGCTTTAGCAGTCCCACCTAACCTGTGAGCCCACGCCTTGGTTGCTGGCACCTGCCTCCTGTGCCCGTACACTTCCCCGACTGCTCCAGTGCTCGTGTGCCGACACCCATCAGCAGCTAGTCCGCCCCTGCTGCTCCGGGCCACCCCACACTAGACCTGCCGCAGCCATTTAGGAGACTGTGTCTGTCTCTCTGATTTTCCTTCCCAGAACAGTGCGAGAGCATGGACCTAAACAGCAGAGCAATGTAAAATGAGAAAGAGAGAGACAGAGAGAGAGAGAGCGAGTGCAAGGGAGCACATGTGAGCACACACATCTTGGAAAGGTCAATGTGATGTGACCCAAGAAGAAACTCGACGCACTCTAGTTATTTGGCTGTAGATTTCCGGAAGCCAGGCCTTTGCACAGAGCACAGGTTCTGCAATTGCATTGCAAATTAAGAAACCTAAATACTACTTTCAGGAAGCCACATCTATTACATGCATCCTTTACTGAGAAAACCTTTAATATTGGGAGTCCTTACATGAGGGGGTCCTTTCCTGGCCTGTATTTGGTAACACACTGGCTCTGTCCACCAGGCTGGATTGTTTCCAGGCCAGGCCAATGGGACAGGATTTTTGTTCTGTCTTTTTCAAGTGCAGAAAGTGGGATCACCATGGGCTCTTAAGAATTATGCTAAATCAGAGGTGCCTGCTTGGCTTGGTCAGTTAAGCGTTCCAACTTGAGCTCAGATCATGATCTCACAGTTCATGAGTTTGAGCGCTACATCAGATTCTGTGCTGACAGCTCAGAGCCTGGAGCCTGCTTTGGATTCTGCATCTCCCTTTCTCTCTGCCTCTTCCCTGCTCACACTCTGTGTCTCTGTCTCTTTCTCCAAAATAAACAAACATTTAAAAAATGTTAAAAAAAGAATTATGCTAAATTATGCTGTATGTTACCACATCATCCTATTCTAAGTGCTTTCAGAAATGATCTCAGATGTCCACTTTCTGGTATCAGGAAATGTGAGGGGGAGCCCAAGCTGTGTGTGGTCACACAGATCTGGGTCTGAACGTCAGCTCCATCTGTTAGGAGGTGTTTAGGTATGAGTTAGTTAACTTCTTAGTGCCTACGATTCTTTCTGCTTATGCCAATAATATATAATATCATATATAGTAAATATAAATAACATTTAAAAACAATTGTGTGTGTGTGTGTGTGTGTATACACACATTCCTACACTAGCTGTTTTTCTGAGATTCTATAGTATAGGCTTATTGGAAATACCTAAGGCAGTGTCTGATACATAGTAGACACATACCTTTGCTGAATGGGATGTGTGTAAGGCCTTTGTTGAATGAGATGTGTGTAAGGCCATAAGAAAAGTATAGCTACTTCTTGGGGTACCCGGGTGGCTCAGTCAGCTGAGAGTCCAACTTTTGATTTCGGCTCAGGTCATGATCCCAGGGTTGGGGGATTGAGGGTGGCATCAGGCTCCACACTGGGCACGGAGCCTGCTTAAGATCCTTTCTCTCTCTCATTCTCTCTCTCTTTCTTTTTCTCCAAGGCCCTCTCCCCTGCTCGCTCGCTCTTAAAAAAAAAGTATAGCTACTTCTAATCATTTAGTTCCTTTACCCTTTGGGGCTCTAGCCCAAGAACCCGATTTAACAGTAAAAGTACTCTTCTTTTGATTTGATCTACGTTTAGACTGTATTTTGCAGATCATAAGATGATATTGTGTTCAATGCACCTGGCACATAATAATGGTAGAAAATAATATTATAGTAATGATAACAATACAGGATGGAGATCAGACACAAGGGATTTATACTACATGAATGCATTTCTTTAAATTCTTTTTGAATTGAATGAATAATCCATGTACACAGACACTCAACAAAATATGAGTTCCCTTCCTGCCTCGAACCTTCATTTCCTCTTCTCATGGACAATCGCTATGGTGGTTTTCAAACATAGCTGCAGATTCTTTGACGCATCTCCCATCAACGGTATCATACACTGTATGACACTGATACAGTCTATGTAAATTTTTTGTCTCCTCCCTTTTAATCAGGACAATCAATAACTGCTTTGACTGGTAGAATACAGTGAAAATGACTCTCTGTGACTTCCAAGACTAGGTCATCAGAGACCACACAGCTTCTTTTTTTTTTTTTTTTTTTTTTTTCAAATATTTTTTTTNGTGTTAGTTTCCTGAGGAACCTCCACACTGTTTTCCAGAGGGGCTGCACCAGTTTACATTCCCACCAACAGTGTAGGAGGGTGCCCGTTTCTCCACATCCTCGCCAGCATCTAGAGTTCTCTGATTTGCTCGTTTTAGCCACTCTGACTGGCGTGAGGGAGACCACACAGCTTCTGCCTTCTGCCATTGGGACACTCCTTCCTGGAGCCCTGATCTCTTATCTAAGATATCTGACTCTCTTGAGTGTGAGAAAGGCCAAGTTGCAAGGAGAAGCCACATTTAGGCTCTCCCATAGACTATCGCAGTGGAGCCCAGTCTTTGAATCATTTCTGCCCAGGGACCAGAAACATCCGTGAAGAAGCTCCCAGATGAGTTCATCCCACAGCCATTCAAGTCTTCCCACCTAAAGCCCCAGCCATCTCCAGCGTGCCTATTTGAGCTCCTGGTCTGTGGAATCCACAAATAGAATAAAATGTTTGTTGTTTCCATACCACTAAGTTTTGGGGTGGTTTGTTACATAGATTTGATAACTTGAACAATCACTATTATCGTGTATCTGTGCAGAGAAATTTTAGACATATATAAGCATACATATGTATATATGTCACTCCTCCTTATCCTTTTAAAGCGAATAGAAGCTGATTAACACACTGCTATGTACTGTGCTTTTCACAAGGAGTCAGTTAAACAAATGGTGCTTTACTCACAGGTTTGCGGACATCAGGCAAGGTGATCCAGAGAGGAAACACTATGGGCAAAACAATTAGGAATGTGACTTGCTTGCGGGGGTTGGTAGGCCAGGCCAGGCTGAGAGGCTGGTCCTCCTCCTCTTCACCCGTCTCTGTGGTCTGTTGTAGAAAAAAGAGATGAAAGAATAAACAGACAGAAAAGATGACAATGTCCACAGGCTATGAAAGCAAGAGCAGAAAGCTCACAACCACACCAGGAGTTTTCTTGGCTCATCCCAGCAGCTCCATCATGAGGGTTCTAGGTTTGTAAGAGAACCCCATCTGTCACAGTCTGAATCCCAGAGACAAACAATACATTGAACAGCCATGGGAACTTAGGAACTTCCTTTTCTCTCCCTGAATGCACTTCAGCTTCTCACTTAAGTGAACTGATCATTCAACTGGTGTGGGTGACCTCTACAATCCGTGGACTTTGTATGAGAAACCATATCTGCAGGGCAAAAGACCCCAATGCCCACCTTCTCCTCTTTCCCTTCTCCTTGAAGACAAAGCCATAGGTTTCCTTATGGGAATCCTTGGGAAGGATTTTTTTAAATTAAAAATTAAACAAAAATTACATGTATATATTGATTTTTGATCAAAAAATAAATTTATATATTTTTAGAGCATTGATTTTGAGCAGGCAAATGAAAGTAACCATAGAAACAATTCAGTAACAATACTCAACTCCCTTCTCAGGCGCTGGAATAGTCAAGCTCATGGATTGTTGTGTGGTTGTGAATTTTTAATCTGTATGATCATCTTGTTAAATTCTAAACCATTTTACTTCCAGCCAAAGACTTATCATACAAGCATATGTCCCATTCTCAGAGAAACAGACTACGGGAATAGAGTAAGACACTGAACCCATGAGTGTCAACTGCACAGGACCTCAGAGTCAGGGCTTAACTTCGGATTTTCTGACTTGGCAGCAAGTGGCCAAGGTTTTATGTGCCACCTGCTGAAGTCAGCAGCTTCTGACATCCCCGAGCTAGAAGAGACAGAAGGTGGCGCCAGGCCTGGCAGGCTGACCATTAGACTGTCAGATGGGCCCTCCAAGCCTTCAAAACAGCACTGCAGACAGTATCAATCACTCCCTTCCCTGCTTGTTTAAAAATGAAAGTGCAGCAGGAGGATCAAGCATCAGATCTAAAAATATCAACAGGAACTTTTCCACGGATGCTTCCTTTTGAGACCATATAAATAACCCACACAGGCTTCGTGAAGCTCCTGCCCCCCATGGCTCTTGCTTCCAGCAGCCTGCACTATTTCCAGCAGCAGCACTGACCCCTCAGCACCCCTCTCCCCCACGAGCTGGCAGCCTTGGGCCAGTTGGACGAGGGAAAAGGACTCACCCAGATGCAGGGCGGGGCGTGAGGCCTGACACATTGCGATGTTATGTTTATTTATAATTTAAACCCTAGTACTGCCAAAAGGATTTACAGTGGTTTACACAATCACCCCCCACTCTCTCTCCAAGAGTTAAAATTAAAAAATATATATATATGTATATATATGTAAAAGGAATCTTAAGCCATACTGGAAAAAAGTTGGTAATAACAGGTTCTTTCTCTTTGGGCATATGTCCTTGGCAAGTGGGTAAAATAATTTATAAATAGCAAATATGAGGGAATGAAGAGGATTAGGTAATAAGGTAGAATTAGGAAGCCGGCGCAGTTTGTTTTGGTCATCTGGATCCTCATTAAATATACTTCCATGCTCTCCATCCCTTTGCTATGGAAGACGTTGGAAAAGAAGAAAGATAAAAACAACAATCTACATTTCTACTTTAGGGACCTAGAGAAAGGAGAGCAAGTTAAACCCAAAGTAAGCAGAAGAAAATAAATAATAAAAATGTTAGAGAAGAAGTCAATGAAATTGACAAGAAGGGAGTCAATAAAGTCAACGAGACCAAAAGCTGATTCCTTTGCTATGCAATTCATGTGGGTCCATCCACTGCTTTCTTTCCTCCATTCCGGATGGAATCTTGGGCATACTGCCTCTGGTTCCTCTTCCCAGACCACTCTGTGTCCTCCCAGGGGATACAGCAGATGTAGAGAATATCACTCCCCATTGAGATCGCCAGCCTCCCAAGATGTCAGCTTGATACGTGAATAATCTCTCTGTCATGAGGCCAATGAGGACTTAGGAGACAAGTGCGTTTTAATGGTTCCCTCCCAGATATGATCTTTCTTGTTGAACCCCAATGAATGACTTTCCCCTCTCCACCCAGTAGATGCCTCAGAAAAGGGGAGGGATCATGGGACAGTTGAAGCATTGCATCATTCCTAATAAGTATCTCATCTCATACCAGAAGGGTGGTTTTATTCAGGCAGAGGATTCCAGCGCTTTCCAGAAGACCCATGGAGCTGATGTGATATGTTTATCAATGTGATATGCTCATCCCCTTTCCGGGATTGACACTCCCCACCCCCAGTCCCATCTCACACTGCCATCTGCAATCTAGCAACTTCTCTCTAAACTCTAAGCTAACCTTTTTTCTGAGAAAAAACAAAAGCAACTCTTTATGACTCATATCATTTTAATGACACCAACAGATGGTGACATTTCATCAATAACCCTTCTGCTTATAACCTACGGATTAGTTCCTTTCTCCATCTGCCAAAGTCACCAGGCAGGCAGTGCCACTAGCAAATAGCAGAAAATAATTGTGTGTTTAGATGCATAAGCTCTAAACACACTACTGTCCAATGCAAACAATTAGCTGTATTGCACAGCTTCCAAAAGCTGCATTTGAGGTGGCGTTGCTAGGTCAGAAATGAGTAAGGAGAAGAGCTTGGGTCTCAGGCCAAACAAACAGTGCTCTTCATGCAGAATCCATAGGGTCGTGGGGATGGGTCTTGCTACAGAGTATAGGAACCCAGGACCTTGGAGTGGGCTTGAGAGGTGTCCTGGGAGCAAGGCTGTCAGTGTATTTTGGGGGAAAATTCTCACTGTCTTCCTGCCAAGTGCAATCTCACTCTGGTTCAATGGGTGACAGCTTGCAAGCTGGTTAGAAAAGTGGGAAAAATATACCATTCCAAGTCTGGGGCCAGTGTTGCCTTTGCCCAAGCTGGGGCTGCTGGCATGTTCATTAGTCTCAGCCCTGGGGAGAAGCCACTGAAGTTAAGGCACCAAGTTGTCAACTTCTCCTAGAGTTATGGTGTCTTGGCTTTGACCTTGTAGCAACCTCCCCAACCTCCTAAAGCTTCTGTGTAGTGTCCACAGAAAACAGAACAATGAAAAATGATCCAGAAAGAATTCAAATGACTTTTGCTATAAGACTTAACATAGTTTGATACATGCTTGGTTCTCTGGGAAAGCCCTAGAATTGCGTGAAAGCAGGGCCAGCAATCACTGCTTTGGGGCTTTATAATTTCTGATACGGAAAATCTGAGACTAAAACACGTCTTTAAGTTCCCACATCATGTGTGCTGGTTGTCACACCACGAAGGGACCAGTGCAGCCTGGTGGGGAGAGTAGGTGGTAGAGAGTCAGGAATCCTGGCTTCCAGTCTCCACTCCTGCTGTGATTTCCTGGGCTGTGACCACCATCCTCTGTAGGTATTCACTGAGTGCCTTTGGCTATGAACTAGGGTAGTAGGCTCTAACTCTTTGGGGTTTTTTCTTTGCTTGTTTTGTTTAAAAATTTCTTTTAAATGTTTGTTTTTGAGAGAGAGAGAGAATGAGTGAGGGAGGGGCGGAGACAGGAGGAGACACTGAATCCGAAGTAGGCTCCAGACTCTGAGCTGTCAGCACAGAACCCAACATGGGGCTCAAACTTTCAAACCAGCGGCCCTGAGCTTGAACTCATGAACCACGAGATTATGACCTGAGCCAAAGTCAGACGCTTGACCAACTGAGCGACACAGGAGCCCCACCAACTCTTCGTTTTAGAGCCACTTGGATTTAAAAGAGGAGACAGGACAAATGGCTACAAAGAACTTATTCTTTATCCTGCTGCAAGGATGCTGGCAGAGTATGTAGAAAGAGCCAATTATGGACTAAACTGTGCTCTCCTCCAAATTCATGTTTCAACTTACCTAACCCCCAATATCTCAGAATATGGCTGTATTTGGAGAAAGGGCCCTTAAAAGGGGAAGCCATTAGGGGGGGTCCTTATAAGGTTTCCTTATAAGAGGAGATTAGGATACACAGAGATACATCAGGGGTTTGGGTGCACAGAGGAAGAGACCATGTGAGGACACGGTGAAGAAAGCCATCTGAAGAGAGAGGCCTCAGAGGCAAACAACCCTGCCAGCACCTTGATCTTAGCCTTCCAGCCTCCAGATTGTGAGGAATAAATTTCTGTTCTTGAAGCCATCCAGTTCTGGCCAATGGGAGGTAATTGGAAGAATTCTCTGCAACCTTGGGATGTATCTTTAAAAGATGCAGGTGTGTCCTTCATCACTCGTTCCTCCTTCCTGCTGGCTGGAATGGGAACATTTTGGCCAGAGCTTTAAGAGTCATTTTGGACAGTGAAATGGAGAAAAAATAGAAAAGGTTCTGAGTTCCTGATGCCCATTGAGAGCTATTCTAGCCCTGGACTGCCTATATTGACTTGAGAGAGCCATAAAATTCTGTCTCACTCAAGCCACTGCTGTTTTGGGGTTTTGGTTGCTCACAGTGGAACCTTACCCTGACTAACCCAATGTCCTTTCTTTGAGGAATCAAGGGAGAAAAATATCTTTCCCCTCTCAGCACCAGGAAAAGTCATGCTTCTTTTAAGAAACTTTGAAAAATCTTAGAAATACTGTGAATCTGGTAAATGTTACTATTTTCCCCCGTTGCTTTTCACTGAGGAATTAAGAGTCAAATTTGTAACCTCCACCTACCAATCATACCTCTGGGGTCTGTCTCGCTTACTCCAGTCCCCTTCTTTCCTTTTCCTTTACAGCCTGTGTGGAATTTTCTCAAAATTCATCATTTTATCCTTTTTCCTCAGAAGTATTTTTATAAGCAGCCTCAAATCTTTGTAAAACGAGGTAGGGCAGACTCAAAACTCAACCTCCTCAGCGGTTGAATGCAATCATATGGATAACTTTGTGTGTGTGTGTGTATGTGTATATGTGTGTGCATGTATGTGAGGGAGGGAGTTAGAGAGAGAGTGTGTTATCCTAAGTGACAAGTGGACACTTGTGTGATTTATTTATCAATACTAAAGGTTAGACCCTGGCAGAGGGGGGTCTGGCCATCAGAATACTTGCAGGTAGAAGAGAATACTTCCAGACATCAGTTAGTATCTATACGTAGGTCTCTGGAGCAATGAACTTATATTTATTTTTATTTATGTAACATTTTGTTTATCTAAAATTATTTATCAAATTTTATTTTTATTTATCTAATGGGTGGGGGGCCTGTCCATTTGTGGCCTACTATCATGAGAACCTGTTTAGGTTCCTTGCATGTGCATCTTATACTATTTTTACTTGTGCCTGGTAGGGATGGTTTGCCCCAGAAAAGGCATCAGGTCGCCAGTGAGGGGGCCTGAGCTGGATTCTCCAGGCCAGAGGTTGTGTCCGCAGCCAGAAAAATAGTTTTTGGAAGCAAACCAATTTCTTATTCTTGGCTATGAAGGGCACTGCACAAGATTTCAGTGTGAAGGTGAGTCCATTTAAATGCAATCTCTTCTATCAGAGAATTAAAATGAAAACCCAGGGGGCATCTGACTATAGGCCGTTCTTCAAGTTCAGTTTTATTGATTGCTAATAACATCCTATTTCCACTTCACAAGGAGCAATCTCAGAGGATTGCCTGTATCTGCTTGGTTTCAGCTGGTTTGGGGTTGGAGTCAGGTTGGAAGTGAAGTTCTCCTTCTCCCCTACAAAAGGACAACACACTTTAGCACTTGGGAGGGCTATTTCTTCTCACTGGGGAGCACCTTCAGTGTGGCATGATGCTGGAGAGAATAAAATGCCAGCACTCAAATAGCCATGAAGAATATAGCTCATTTACTCTAAAGCATTGGGCCATGGTCAAGTTGTGTGAAGGTAAAGATTTTTAAGTGATTTGTGTTTCTACTTAAAAAGAATGGTCCTTAACATAGTTGTTGTTGTTGTTGCTGTTTCTATAATTTATAACTGTAGAAAAAAAGTCTATATCTCCATGTTGGTCAGCCGTATGGATGCCCCTACATGAATGACCAAATGGGGCAAAGCTCACCAAAAGAATGTGATGCATGCTAGGAATTTTTTATAGGGCTCAAGGGGCTGAGTGGGAATAGAGATCCATAAAAACATTTGCTGAGCCTATGAAGTGAGGTTGGATGGGATAGAAGGGGTCACTGTGATGCCTGCCTCCCTCCTCTATCTCTGTGGGTGAGACCTCCAAGGTACCAGGTACAAATTTAAAAATGGGGGCACCTGGGTGGCTCAGTCGGTTAAGTGTCTGACTTCAGCGCAGGTCATGATCTCATAGTTTGTGCATCAAGAATATGAAAAATATCACACTCAACAAAGCTTTAAAACAAAGTACTAACATAATGTGTAATGTCTAGACTATGTGGGAAGCATTCATCTATAGACTGTGGATGGGAATTATCAGGGAACTATAGGATGTCTAGTGTCTGGTAGAGACCCGGGCATTAATACAGGATAATCCTCTTCCCTTTGGCCATTAATCTCATCTCTGTGACTAACTAGCCATGTGACCTTAGGCAAATCAATGGAAATACTGGAATAGCCAAAAAACATATACTACATGCGATCTGTAAGGCACCCAGTCCTGGTACACCTCACTACATTTTAAGACCCAGCAGCCCTTAAAATCCATGTCATTTTGAGGCAGAACTTCTCTGTCTCCTGCAATGCTTTACTGTGGGATCACCTTCCTGACAAAGTTTTGTCATTCAGTTTATTGTATGGACACTGATAGATCATGAAAGACAAGCCACAACCACAGACCTCTGCAATCATCTAGAAGCTCTAGGCCTCAAGAGATGGCGCCCTGAGAAGGGCCTTGGTACATGAAGATGACCCCTACCCTACCACATTTGAAGGAAGAAGGCCCTGAGATGAAGTCAGGCCCAAGTGACCTTCCACTGTATTTCTAGCTAGAGGTTCTTTCCCCATTTCATGCTGCTTCTCTTCCTCACTTTTAAAAAATAGGTTTGTTAAATAAAAAATAAATGTGCTTTATGCTCAATGACACCAGCTTTATTTGTAATAAATTTGACCTTTAAACCAAAAATGCTAGCTACAGCAAACACTAAGCATTTAATTGACATAGTTTTGCTTAATTTCATTGAGCCTGGAACTAACTTGGTGGCCTGGATGGCCTGCATTTCTTGGAAAAGGTGATCAGAAACATCTGTGCTCAGTTGCATTCTTGTTCTCTGAGTCTGTTGTGGACTGAATGTCTATGTACTTCTGAAATTCATGTTGAAGTCCTACTCCCCATTGTGATGGTATTAGAGGGTGGGGCTCAGGGAGGTGATTAGGATTAACATTCTTAGAAAAGAACCCGTAGAGAGCTAGCTTGTCCCTTCCACCATGTGAGGACACAGTAAATAAAATGGCCGTTTACGAACCAGGAAGTGGATTCCATCACCTGTCACTTGATCTTGAACTTCTCCACCTCCAGAACTGTCAGAAACATATTTCTGTTGTTTCTAAGCTTTACACTCTCTGGCATTCTTGTTATAGCATCCAGGGCAACTTTGAAGGGGAAATGAAGTGCAGATTTGGAAGTATGTGGATAGAAGGGGCCACTGTGATGCCTTCCTCCCTCCTCTATCTCTGTGGGTGAGACATCCAAGGTACCAGCTACAAATTTAAAAATGGGGGCACCTGGGTGGCTCAGTCGGTTAAGTGTCTGACTTCAGCTCAGGTCATGATCTCATAGTTCGTGAGTTCAAGCCCCATGTCACGCTCTGCACTGACCGCTCAGAGCCTGGAGCCTGCTTCGGATTCTGTCTCCCTCTCTCTGTCCCTCTCCCCCACCCTCAGTCTGTCTGTCTCTCTCTGTCTCAAAAATAAATAAACATTAAAATAAAAAAATAAGTAAAAATGAAACGTGAGGCTGACATCAGTGGATGCCAGGACTTCCAATACAAGTTCAGAAGAAAGACCTATTCCTTAGCATCTCTGTCCAAAATAAAAGTACTGAAATTTCACCCAGGTTTCACATGGGAGGAAGTGACAAGCAAGCGCACCGATGGCCAAAATGAGGGCTTGAAGTTTTACATGCATTTCATCGCTTGATGTCACCCTCGATTCCCATAACTGTGGATAATCTTGTGCTAGCTACCTCTAAAATGAATATCTAGGGGACACTGTAGAAGATGGATGAAGCCCTTTACAATAATAAACTTTCCTGAGGCTAACTTTAGCAAGAACTGAAGTAGGAGGTGGATTATTTCCAGACGCTGCTTCCAGTGTTCAAAGGCCAGTAGAAGAACCTCAGGGGCAGAATATGCACAACAAAAGGGAATTGGCTTTAAACAGGGCCTGTCTGTTTCTCCTTCTACTTCTGTCCTCTTTCATTATTGAAGCATTAAAAATATTCTCTTTGACAAAGATGGCGTGTTTTACTTTTCCAATTAGGTTTCCTTGGGAACTGGTGAAAAGGTGCATGTGCCTGTACAGTGCGTGTGGGGGAGGCTCCTAGGGAGAGAAGAATTTTGAAAGGGCCTTACCTAATGAAGGAATTGCTGGAGAAGGGATTAATAGGTAAAGAAGACCCACTTCTGCTCCAGAACATTCTTTTACAACATTATCCCTGTTATAAAATTAATGGACATCATTCATGAAAGTTACCTAAAACAGGGGTTGGCACATAGTAAACACTCAATAAAGGTTGGTTATTATTCTTACTTCTAATCAATGCTCAGGAAAATAATTTCTTCAAAGACATCTAGGAGAAAGAAGT
Organism: Crocuta crocuta; assembly: GCF_008692635.1. Lineage (NCBI taxonomy): Eukaryota > Metazoa > Chordata > Mammalia > Carnivora > Hyaenidae > Crocuta > Crocuta crocuta. The sequence goes on from NW_027530182.1 coordinate 4,845,615, forward strand.
CTGACTAAGTGAATTATGATACTTCCAGCAATAAAATTCTGTAATTCAATTATTTGATGTGAAAGTCAAATAATTTTCTTCTTCCATCTATGCATTCACCCAACATTTATTGAGGGTTCATTGACTGTAGTGATGTTGACAATCTAATCTATTTTCCTGTTAGGTAAGAAGAATAAATAGAAGGCCTTTATAAACAGGATGAAAGGGAAAATTCCCCAGCTCTACAGAGAAAATGCGATGTTATTTTAGTAGGTAGGCTGTAAGTCGACTTTCTATCAGAAACAAAGCGTCCAAGCAGATGGCATGACTCATAATATTGTGACACCTTGATTCTGTGTTTTGTGCAGAGCTAAAAACAATAGCAGAGTTGGAACTCTCAAAAGGTAAAATTGCCAAAAATGCACAGTCAAATTTTAATACAGTGAAAGTCTCTGAAATCAACAACTATTGGGGAAGTAGAAGGAGCCTCCCAAGAAACATTCTATAGAGTGTGCTCCATTTTGTAAGCCTAAATCATACCAGCACTTTACAAAAGAAATCTATTAAGAAATGATATATTTAAAAAAGATAAATACTCCCATAGGGTTAGTGTTTTAGTCTGCCTTGGCTGACATAACAAAATGCCATAGACTAGGTAGGTGAAATAGAAATAGAAATTTATTAGGAACTCCCACCATAAATACCAGCTGGCTCAGGGACAGTAAGTGATTCTCATCTTGACTTTCCCCTAAATTCATTGGTCAGTTAGTGGGGTCAACATACCAGTGACTTTTGTTATATCTATTATTGAACCAGAACATCATGCTTGAAACAGGCAAATGAAACACATCAACCTATAAAAATATTTTCTACTGGGTTGTGGATCATTTTGGTCTCACAGACCCAAAAATCTGTACTCAAAATCTCTAGGTGACACAAGAAAAAGTAAACTTGGGGGATACCAGAGCCATAGCTCAGTATCTGCCAAGTAAGGGGTGTTGTGAGTCATTTTGAAAGCAAACTCAGAGTTCTGGGATGGTTTAGCTCTATGGCTAAAGTCCTCATTTGCCATTTTGCTAGGTTTTCTCTTTGAAAAGGGAATGAAAACAGGAGAGTCTGGAAGAAAAAAAAATGGTTAGATCCCAGTGATGGAAAACCAGAGGCTGCATTTGGAAAAAAAAAAACAACTATTATTTACTCAACTTGAAGATGAGTCGCTGCTGACAAATGTTTGTGTCCCTCCAAAATTCATATGTTGAAGCCCTAACCCCCCAGTGTCATGGTATGTGGAGATGGGATCTTGAAGGAAATACTTAAGGTTAAGTGAGGTCGAAAGAGTGGGCCCCTGATTTGACAGAATTAATGTCCTTGTACGAAGAGACATCAGAGGGTCCTCCTGCCCCACCTAATGTGTATGAGGAAAGGCTATATGAGGACATAGGGAGAAGGCAGCCACCTGCAAGCCAGGAAGAGAGCTCTCACCAGAAAGTGAATTGGCCAGAACCTTGATCTTGGACTGAGAGCCTCCAGAACTATGAGAAAATAAGTTTCTGGGGTTGAAGCCACCCAGTCTATGATATTTTGTTACGGGAGCCCAAGCAGACTTATACACACTGGCCATATGAATATTTATCTTTTGAAAATATCTCATTGTTTGAATAGGCTTTTTTTTTTTTTTTTGGTTTTGAAATAAATCATTGTGTTCACTTGCTGTAATTTATTCTTAAATTACTTTTTTTCACTTATTGAGTCTTTAAAATAATTTCTTTACTTTCATTCTCTTAGTTTCTCAATGTCTTTGCATTTATATATATATATATATTTTAGCAATATGTCTCATGCTCTGTATTTCATCTTGTATGTTTCTATCACTATTTTCTAAGAGAGAAGTCAAAATGAGGTGAGGCCAAACAAAGCACCTCTTTTTGGAAGGATGCACCATCTGACATATTTGTTTTGCTTTCTGTGTGGACAACACAACCAACAGAGCTAACATTTAAGTAGCAAACAAATATTGAAAAAGTGATAGGAGAAGCTGGGTGGCTCATTCAGTTGAGCGTCTGACTTTGTTCAGGTCATGATCTCATAGTTCGTGGGTTCGAGCTCCGTGTCGGGCTCTGTGCTGACAGCCAGCTCAGAGCCTGGAGCCTGTTTCAGATTCTGTGTCTCCCTCTCTGTGCCTCTCCCCTGCTTACACTCTAAATGTTAAATAAAAATAAAAATAAAAAAAGTGACAAATCTCTGCCCACTTAGTGGTAGGAAATAATCCATTCCCCTTGTAATACCATCATATGGTTTGTTTTACATATAGATGGAAAAATTAAAAAAAAAACAAACCAACAACCCAAGCATCAAACATTTAGCATATGATAAACAAGATAAGGTTTTACCCAGCAATGGCAACCTGAAAAAAGCCATAATCTGTTTCTACATGACTTTGAATGGAGATCAAGGTTTCAAAGTCTCTTGCTGTGAGTGATGAAGCTGTCCAGACCTAAGTTTTCCAAAAGCCAAGAGACCATTTTATTGCAATGTAAAATAGCATCTGAAAAGCCTGGTAAAATGCAATTTGCATTTTGCCCAAATAATTCTGAGGTGGCAACCTACAGACAAGATGGATTTCTCTCCGTATTGCTGTTGTAAATCGGTTTTGTTTGTTTGTGTTTTCTTTTTGGTACAGTTTTCATGGGCTTTGTAGATCTTGCCAATACAAACCATAAAAGATTTGTCAACATAAAAGCTACTAAGGAATCCTAAGAAATAATTCAAAAATCATTCTCATTTTATTATCAAATGGATTAGAAACACTCCTAAGGAACAGTAATATTAATGTCAGTATTTTTTCCCCAAGGAGATAATAGAGTTTTTTCCCTTTTTATTGACAGTCAGCCCTTAACGTATTTTATGTTAATGATTAATAGACATTCTCCAAACTCCTTCAGAACGCACCATGACAAATGGTTTTATTAACGGTAAGATTCTCAGTGAATATATAATTCTTTGTCAGTATTCAAATTTAGTCAGAAACTAGAGTCTGATGTTTATTTCATTTTAAAATGTGTTTGAAAGGCCTTTGAGCACATCTTAAGTTGTTGGTCAATATTGTTCAGGTCATCAGGTATACAAACTGGACCTCACTTTTCTTTGGGAAAATATATGTTATATTGAAAAAAAAGTTATCACTTTCAGAAATGGTATGAACTTCTGTGAGTAGGTCTGTTAGTAAGGCACTATAAATCTTTCNGGAGCCTGATGAGGGGCTCGATTCTATGATTGGAACACCGTGACCACTGACAACGTGCTGTCATTCTAACACAGAACTGGTTTGAGCTGCCACAGAGAATCTACCAAGCTTCCAAATTTTCAGTGTTGGCAATTTATCCAGGCTTGAAAGACAATTCAGAGAAACAGTCTGTCCCGCCCAGCACCCAGCATTTTCTGACATTTTAATTTTGCCAATTGAGACGTGGCATGGAATAGGCCTGAAGCTGCCCGCCTTGCTGCGTCATGGTCCAAAATGTGTGACACAGCAGACCCTTTAAATATACACCCATGAAGGGGCGCCTGGGTGGCTCAGTTGGTCAAGCGTTTGACTTCAGCTCAGGTCATGATCTTGCCGTCTGTGAGTTTGAGTCCCGTGTTGGGCTCTGGGTTGGCAGCTCAGAGCCTGGAGCCTGCTTCAGATTCTGGGTGTGTGTGTGTGTGTGTGTGTGTGTGTGTGTGTGTCTACCCCTCCCCCACTCATGCTCTGTCTCTCTCAAAAATGAATAAATGTTAAAAAAAATTTAAATATATACACATATACAGCCACAGGGAAAGAGGAGGAGGGGAGACACCTTGCCCACTTCTTAGATTCTGAAATCTGAAAATCTAACTTTTTAAAAATTGTGTCCTACGTGTTCAGGTATTGTGAGGTGGTTTTTGAAATGATGCAGCTCTCATTTCACTTTGCTTCAAAGATTTCTCTCTGTCCTTAGGAAAGTCAAAACTGTCCTTGCTTTGGTTAAAAGTTGTGTGCATGTCCCAGTCACAAACAGATTGATAGCAGAAAATCACATTCCTGGGGAAAGAAGATCTAGATAGATACAGACACAGAGAATGTGTAAAATGCATGCTTTTCTTTATACTTGCTTTCTGTAAACTTAAATATCCTCTTACCATGTTCAGCCCTTCCTTTTTCCTTTGGGGAACTCAGCCCTGATTTATTTCTCCCCAGTCTAGCATTGGCCTTTACCTAAACTTGGGAGAGTTTTCAAGATCTGCTTTCCCAAAGCTTCACAGTGGTGATAAAAATGTTTCCTTGTTATGTGACTAAGTAAAGGATGAGGGGGGAAAGATGATGAGACTGACCGTGAGTTTAGATTTCTCTTTAAAAATAAGATAAAATGCATAAAAATATCTCCTCTCTGTTAAATTTGGATCTCTGAGGGCAGNATGTGTTGTTCTTGTGGTTCTATGATATTGGAGCTCCTTCGGGAGACTTCATGATAAATTTTGGTCAGAAATGTTAGTTCTGATAGGGATTCCCAAGATTATTCAAGCAGATGGTACCTAAAATCCCTGTGATGTCTACCTAAAATATTACCCTTGGTTAGCAGGCGTTTATGTTCTGAGCCGTAGTGAGGTTTAACGGAGGGTCTGTGAACCTTGAACCTTCCTGGTAGTCAGAGAGCAAAGTATCTTTTCTGAGTTACTGATGTGTAACAGCAGGTTCGCCATTTTGAAAATTTAAAAATAGAATTTCCCCCTATTGGTGAGATGATTCAACCTCTGGGGACATGGTGAAACAGAAGAGGATTCTGGCCCTCAAGAAATGGAGGCTTTGGTGGAAAGTGGGAAAGTGTCTCCGTGCCCAGTGCCGCCAGAGCATGGAGCAGTGCGGGGGGGAGAGGCCAAGCCCCAATGGTGAAAGAAAAAGAACATTCAAAGATTCTCCATCCCTCCATCCGACTGAACTTTCAAGGCCCAAACTTTGTTGGAACTATGATTGCCTTAGAAAAGAAACTCATTAGTATCAGAAAAACCCGATACAAACTTTTTTTTTTTAAGTAAAAATTAAGGGCCCCCAGGGGGTTCAGTGGGTTGAGCATCAAACTCTTGATTTTGGCTCCAGTTATCTATCACTGGGAGAAGATAATTAGCACTAAGCCGTTTAAAAGTCAGGTTACTTCTTGGTTCCAGAGAATGTACACACGGAGCAAAAAAAAAAAAACCTCCTGCAAAGGGGCTTCCTCTGTGAAAGAGACTGTTTTAAAATGTTCTTCTCTGCCTGTGTCAAGTCTGTCCTGAAGAAAGCTCTCAGAGGTGAGGTGTCAGTGTAAAATTAGTTCATTTGTAAATAGGGATTTTTAAACAACAGGTTAATTACACAAGACAGGCTAAACTCTCGGGAGAATACCAGCGACGAGCTCATGGTGCATAGGGCTCATAATTTCCATTAATAAAGTCAGGATGCACACCTTGTTCTTCACGAAGCTAGGTAAAAATACAACCGGGAGACAGAGGAAACTGACATAATAAAGGCACAGAATCGCTTCTGTGAAGCTGTGCTTTGGAGAGACCGGAGCCGACTTCCCATCTTTATTCTGATTCTGGAATTTACCCGATCGCCCAGTGTTCCCAGCCCAGCAGTCTCAGGATCATCTACACCTTCCTCTCTTGTTCACTCTCTGTGACCAAATCTTCTCAATTCCATGTCAGACACGGCTCTCAAATCCAGCCACTGCCATCCATGCACAGCCAATACCTGGTCTAAAGTCTTGTCACCTGGGCTACATAATACCAGTTTTTGGTTTTTTTTTTTTTAAATGTTTTATTTATTTCTAGGAGAGAGAGAGAGAGACAGCGTGAGCAGGAGAGGGTCAGAGAGAGAGGGAGTCACAGCCTGAAACAGGCTCCAGGCTCTGAGCTGGCAGTCAGCACAGAGCCCGACGCGGGGCTCGAATCCACGAACCGCGAGATCATGACCTAAGCGAAAGTCGGACGCTTAACCGTCTAAGCCACCCAGGCGCCCCCATAATACCAGTTTTTAAGGTTGACTAAGTACTGCTAATAGCAAATACCCAGGCAGTGTTTTCTATGTGCCAAGAACTGTTCCAAGAGCATTCTCTTCTCACAACAATGCTATGAAACAGGACTATTATCTGTCTTTCACAGAGAAGGAAAACAGAGAACCGAGAGGTTAGGTAACTTGGCTAATGTCACAGAGCAGGTAAGTGGTAGATCAGGGATTTGAATTCATGTAGCCTGTCTCCATAGTCTCTCATCTCAAACCACTAAAACAAATGGATTCTGTTTTAACTTAACCCATTATTATTTTTTATTATTGTTGCATTTTTTTCGGGGAATAGGGAATATAGTTAACTTGTTCAAAATTTAAAAGCTTCAGAGAGCTAGCTGCATACTGAAAGGACTCTTTGCCACTCTGGCTCCCCATTACCCTGGCCCTGGTTCAGGAGGTAGTCGGCATGGCCAGTTCTTCAATAGTATCCTGAGCAAAAACTTATGTTATTGACATCCTTTTTTCTCCCCTCACACAAATATATGATACTGGATACAATTTGGCATTATGCCTTTCTCATCGAACACACATTGAAGATCGTTCTGTATCATATCAATACATGAAAAGCTTCCTCATTCTTTTTCTTTTTTTTCTTGAAAGACTGCAGATGGTCTAGAGATGGGCAAACTTTTCCTGTAAAGGGCCAGATAGTAAATATTTTAGGCTTTGGGGTCCATATGGTCTCTGTCACATATGCTGCTAGTGCTTTTTCAAAAAAACCTTTAAAAATGTAAAAACATTCTTGTCTCATGGGTTGAATTAAAACAGGCTGCAGGCCGGATGTGGCCACAGACCATAGTCTGCTGATCCTTCAACCAACAGGCTCTTATATCCAATCTTCCCTCACTATGGCCACTTCCCGACCATCCCGAAAGCACCATCCTCTGTAGCATACAAATCTGACACTGTCATTGCTTCCTTTAAACCCTCTCCATTGCTCCTCACTCCCAACAGGGTAAAGTCCAGAGTGCTTGGTGGTGCCTACGATGCCCTTCACAATGCATGTCTTTTTCCATACCTCCGTGTCTACTGCACTGGTCCGTGCCGCCATCGGCTCTTAGCCTCAACTCTGCAGCGGCCTCTTTACTCCATTATTGGTATACAACCTTCTTGCCCCAAATCTACTCTTCTCACAGCAGTGCAGCCCTAGGGTTTTTTGTTTTTTTTTTGTTTTTTTAGAAATGTGGATCACTTCTGAGGACCTCCAGTGGTTTGTTGTTGCCCTAGAAGGAAGTCAACTTCCTTACCATGGTCTACTGAGTGAGACAGCTCTGCTTGGCCCTTCTGTCCAACCTCATCGCCACCATCCTCTCTCCCTCCTTCTGCTTCCCACTCACCAGCCACACTGACGTTTCTGTTCCTCAAACAAGCCAAACTCATCTGATTCCTTGGCCACCTCCTTGGAGTTCAGCCTCGGTTCAAATGCCACTTCCTCAGTGAGGTCCTCCTTTATCTCCCAACCTACAGGGAACCTCTACTAGTCCTCTGTTGTCACTGTGCTTTATTTTTTTCACGGCCCTTATGGTTATCTGTAAGTATATCTTCGTTTGTATTTGCAAATTCTCTGCTCTGCCAGAATGTGTGGGCATCCCCAGTGCCCAGCACAGTGCCTGATACCTGAAAAATTCCTAATTGAATGGTCCAAGAGTTTCTGCCCAATTTACCTTTCCCAGTGGATCTCTCCTCACCCCTCACCTTGTACTTCAGCCCCCAGGACCACTGGCTTCCTCACCAATCATGAAACACAAACTTCCCTCTTCAGGTTTTATACTCTGCGCTTATGTTATCATCTCCTTCTCTGAGCAACAAACTCCTACTTACCCATCAATACCCAGTCAAATGTTACCTCTGCCATGGAGCTTTTACACTTTTCCTTGCTAGGGTCAACTTCTTCCAATGGCAGGTTCCCAAAGCACTTGGTGCAGAGCTCCGTGATCACACTGGGCTACAATTACTTACCACAAATGTTCACGTATTTATTATATCCTAAATGCCCCCAAACATTATATGTGTGTGTGTGTGTGTGTGCACGCGCGCGCGTGCAGGCATGCATGTTTACATATGTTTATGTGTATGTGTGTGTCCATCAACATCCATCTATATCTATTTATATGTATTACATATTGATTTTACCTAAATGAGTTCCTTCAGGGAAGGAACACCTTTGATGGGATTTATATGGTAAGTACGGGCACATAACAATATAAATAGCAGCATCTAGCTCTGTGCTAAGCGCTTAACATACATTCTCTTATGTAACTGTTCCAGTAACCCAAATGAGCCCAGCACCATTATTATCTGTAATTTGTAGATGAGGAAACTAAAGTGAGATGAGGTGATGTGCTCCTGGTGGATGTGACTTCCTGCAGCCAGCTGGTGGGGTGGCTCTCTGGAGGTCTGTTTGCCTTGAGGCAGTATACAAATCTGTCCTGTTTCCCTGCATGAGACCCGGGGGGCACAGCTCTGCTCAGAGAGGGTCAGGTGGGGCTCGCTGTCTCCCCTGTAGCAAGGAGCTTTCTCGTGGGGGTCACAGATGTCCCTTCGCCAGCCAAATGGAGAGACACGATGACTATGCTGCCCTTGCACACCTGTGACTGCCATCCCGAAAGGGAGCCAGATGTCCTTGGGGCCTGCCCCCCGCTGCCACATGCTGCTTATCCACGTGGATGTAAGTGGCTCTGCTAGTTTACCCTTGAGCAAATGTGAAGGGACCACAGGGCTTTGGGCAGAAGGGTGAGAGCCTAGAAGGCAGACGAGACAGGGCAGAAGGAGCTCCATTTCTTTATCATTTCTTTAGTTACCTCCTTCCCAGCCTTACGGAACTGTAATCGACAAATAAGAATCATATCTGTTTAAGGTGTACATTAAATGTGGTCATTTGATATTTGTATATCTTGTGAAAAGCACGGCAAGGGAAGTCATCAACAAAATGAAAGGCAATTTGTGCGATGAGAGATAATATGTGCAAGCCATATATCTGATAAGGGGCTAAGATATTTTGGATATTAGAATGCCTCCCACTCAATAGCAAAGAAAATAACCTGATTTAAAAATGGGCAAAGGACCTGAATTAGATATTTTTCCAAAGAAGACATACAAATGGCCAACAGGTACATGAAAAGGTGCTCAACATCTTTACCCTTTCCATTAAGTGAAGAGACTTCTCTGGCATATTCTTTCAGGGAATAAGGGCAACAGGCAAAATTAGCTTTTTTTTTCTCCCTAAGTACAGGCTCCATTGTAGAGTGTATCCTGGTATAAAGGAGAAGAGAATGCCAAAATAGATTTGTTGTAGTCTGGCTTCTATTTGTGGGCACCGTGTAACTTTTCAGCCCATTGGGAAGATTCTGTCTAGACAAGTAGGTCACAAACTTTAGAGCAGTGCTGTTCAAAGTGTGGTGGCCTTTCGACCAGCAGCACCAGAATCACCAGGGGACTCGTTAGAATTGTAGACTCCACGACCCACTCCAGACCTGACAAAATCACACTCGGAATTTTAATACGATCCCCCAGGAGCTTTGTAAGCACATTCAAGTTTATGAAACACTGACCTAGGGCGCCTGATTAAAATGCATGTCAGGGCTCGATGCCTTAGAAATTCTGATTCCCTTGATGAGGATGAGATCCAGAGATCTGGCAAACATCATCTACTTTTGGGTGGTTCTGCTTACTTTTGTGAACAGTTGTGGTCCAGAGGCAGAACTGTGTGGTGAAAATAGTGCAGACACAGTATTTAGATAGTCCTGAGATTGAACCTCTGCTCAACTACCCATCAGCTAGGTAATCCTGATTAACCAGTTCATCCTGTCAAGCCTTAGCTTCCTCAACTGTAAAATGGAGACAGCCAAGGCCTGTACCTTTAGCTGTGAAGCTTAAAGGCCATAACATATGTAAAGTGCCTAGTACCATATGTGAAGAGCTAGTGCTGTGGCACATAGCACTTGTGAATATTAAATTTTAGAACTATTAGATAGAATAGCTACCTATTGGTTGCACCACTGAATGGTGGAATGGGCCAGAGTATTGATTAATTTCCATTGCAGAGACAGGGAAGGTCAAAGGGGTTTAACTTTGATGGCTATAGTTTCCCTATTACTTAATCTTGATCTTGAAGCCACAGAGAAAGGATTAGATTGCAACAGCCATCAAACTTTATCATTTATTAAGAATAACCCAGGAAGTGAGTTTAAAATGCTGATACCTGGGGGCTGTTTCCCCAATTTCTGTTTCTTCAGGTCTGTAGTGTAGCCCAGGAATCTGCATTTTTACCACCAGGAGATTAAATGCATGAGGCTGCCAATCTCACTCTGAGAAATAGTGGCCTCGATAATATATGTATTCATTCAATAAACAAAAAGCTGGACACAGGTGCGGCCCTTTGCGGGTGGTGAGAAATACACACAAAGAGAAATGATCTTGTCTGATGTCGGCCCTGCTGGGGGCTTGGGCCTCTGAGGAGAGCACGGGGTCTGCGCGTCTACATTAAGGCATCACTAGGAGCAGTGACCCAAAAGACCAATGGAAAAGAGCTGTACCTGGGCTTCCGCAGCTTCAATGGTGTGGGAGAGATTTCCATTTTGCACAGGTTCTGAAGCATCACTGGGTGGTGTCATTTCAACCTCTGTGCTGGTGCTGTTTGGGAGCTCGATTTTTTCTGATAGAATTTAGACACACACAAAGAAAGCAAATGTTGTCACTTTAGTTAGGAGCCATATTGGAAAGAACAATGGCCTAAAATGTCGGGCCAGAGGGGTGGTAAGACCCGGCGCTGGGGTTGTGCTAAATGACAAAGGACTTTTACCGTTCTCCCCAACATCCTTCAGCAAATCAGTGTTCTTCCTCTCTTTAATAGCTCTCTGGCTCTCTTATGCTGGCCTGATATCTCGAGTGCCTTCTCAGTCCCCCTGGTGTGCATTCTCTAGACTAAGCAAGTTCACCAAGTGGCCATTCAAGAACATGAACACAGACATTTTTTCACCAAAACCATACTCAGTCTACACACTACTATAAATACTCAAGACTACACCCNTCTTTTGTACTGCATTCTGGAAAGGATATTTATTGGCTAGGGCCCCAGGACACTTGGGTCCTAGGCTCTGCTCCACAACTATCAGGCTGCCACTTTAGGCAAGTCTCTCCTTCCTCCAGGTTTCAGCAACCTTATCTGTAAAGTGAGGGGGGTTCAGGGGCGCCTGGGTGGCTCAGTTGGTTAAGCATCTGACTTTGGTGCAGGTTATGATCTCATGGTCTGTGAGATCAAGCCCCACGTCAGGGTCTGCACTGACAGCTCAGAGCCTAGAGCCTGCTTTGGATTCTGTGTCTCCCTCTCTCTCTGCCTCTCCCCTGCTCATGCTCTGTCTCTGTCTCTGTCTCTCTCTCTCAAAAATACACATTAAAAATTTTTTTTAAAACAAAAACAAAAAAAACTGAGGGGGTTCAACTGGTTGACCTTAAGTCCCACTGCTTCCAACTCTAATTCTCTAGGCTCTGTGAGTGTACAACCCTGCCAAAGTCTAGGTGATGGGGGCAGGCTCAAGAGCCTGGCCTTCTCTAAATACCTGTAGAACACTACTCAGCACATTCCCCACCTGGGCATCCTACTGCAAGCATGGCCAGGNTCTCAAAAATACACATTAAAATTTTTTTTTAAAACAAAAACAAAAAAAACTGAGGGGGTTCAACTGGTTGACCTTAAGTCCCACTGCTTCCAACTCTAATTCTCTAGGCTCTGTGAGTGTACAACCCTGCCAAAGTCTAGGTGATGGGGGCAGGCTCAAGAGCCTGGCCTTCTCTAAATACCTGTAGAACACTACTCAGCACATTCCCCACCTGGGCATCCTACTGCAAGCATGGCCAGGGGAAGCTGAATAAGAAACAGAGGCCAAAGTTGGTCATTGCTAAAGCACAGGTAACATCTCGCTAGTATGAAGCCACAGGCCAGCAAGCACGGATTTCAGTTTTCCTCGGGGAGTTGAAAAGTGACTTCAGGGTCACTGGACTCTTCAACGCTGGGCATCCCAGACAGGCCCTGCTTCATACTCTGGCTCTATTGCTATGCTCTGGGACCCTTAGCAAGTCATTCAACTTCTCTGAGATTTAGCTTCCTTATCTGTGAAACTGGAATGATGCACTAATACTGTTACTACTAACAACAATGCAGTCAAAAGGTATATCTGCAAAAATTAAATTTAAAATCGCATATAAAGCACTTAGCACCATGCCGGAACAGAGACACATAAACTATCTGCTCATCATCAGAGTAACTGCCTTACACTAGAAGATTTATTTTTTGAGCTCAGAGGAGCACCTCAGGTGATCAGTCATCAGGCACTACCAAGGTCTGCCATGACTTCAGTGGGAGGGAAGTATAAAGGTTTTCAGGCCTTCTGGCTGTCCTGGGTAATTCTTGGATTTCCGGAGACAAGGAAGCTGTGTGGTTCAATGTCAGGGTTGCCAGGAATATCGTAATGCTTGTCAGTATCAGATATGACTGGCATCAGGCTGCACACAGAGTATCAGAATGGTTTTTTTTCCCCAGTAACTTCCAAAGGACTACATATTTGCATCACTGGAAAATATTTTGAGAGTCACATAAAAACCATTGAGTTGGAAGTGGACTAAGTTTGGAAATCATAGGGAAATGCTTGTTTATTCATGTACTTAGTTGTGGAATACAGAGGCATAAATAGTTTTTTATTAAGTTTATTTATTTATTTTCAGGGAGAGACATAGAGAGGGAGCAGGGGAGGGGCACAGAAGGAGAGGGAGAGAGAGAATCCCAAGTAGGCTCAGCACTGTTAGCATGGAGCCCAATGTGGGGCTCAAACTCACAAACCATGAGATCATGACCTGGGCCAAAACCAAGAGTCAAACGCTTAATCACCTGAGCCATCCAGATGTCCCCAGAGGCATAAATATATTTAAACATGGAAAGTGCCATAGACACTCAAATTTATTTTATCTTTCCATGTTTTTAACAGTGACAGTGTTATGTATGCGATATTCTGCTGATTAGTCCTAATATGCTTGGTCTGGTTATTAAATATACTAAACACTAAGTACTTCATGAAATACTGAAACTGAGTTTTGGGGTGTCTATTGGTTGAAGTGGGACAACTTTAAGATCAGCCTGCAATGGCCAAACCTGACCGTGACCAATATGGGATTCTCAGGTCCCAAAGCGGGATTAAGATGTCTGAGAACAGACATGGACAGATAAGAAGAAAATCTCCTGTACATGATATTTAACAATTCAGCTTATTCCCTTTAAGTTTATCTTTTCTTTTTAATGTTTTTAAAAAATTTTTGAGAGAGAGAGAGAGGCAGAGAGACAGAGCATGAGTCGGGGAGGGGCAGAGAGAGAGGGAGACACAGAATCAGAAGCAGGCTCCAGACTCTGAGCTGTCAACACTGAGCCTGACACGGGACTCGAACCCATGGACCATGAGATCATGACCTGAGCCAAAGTCAGATGCTCAACTGACCGAGCCACCCAGGGGCCCCCAAGTTCATCTTTTCATACCTCGTGGAATCTTAACTGTTTCTTGGCCAAAGATTTTTCCTGAACTAGAAGTCAGGATAACAGGAGAGGCAGAAACTCTTCTAAGGAGTGCTATATATTTTGAGTGCAACACTGCTGAATTTTGTCTGCAGATAATTGCAGTTTCTTGGGTGATAGCATCGTTTGTAGCATAGATACAGATTAGGTTAAATTTAGTTTGAATTTGGAATTAGTGAGTTATAGTTGCAGACAGGAGAGGAGGAATATCATGTTCCAAGTTAAAATAAGATGTCTGAATGTCACGATCTGGTCACACAGGTGCTCATAAAAAAGTCAGCCAAAAGAGACCTGGGCTAGTACTGCTGAATTCTTGAGAAAGGAGAGGTAGTGTTGTCTTGTGGGGGCCCTGTCCCTCAGGTTAGGGGTGACCAAGTGAACCATCTGGTAATTTAGTGTGTGTGGTGTAGGCAATGTCATAAGTGTAAAGTATAGGTATCTGGTTACCAGGCAAGAATTTCAGAAAGGATAATCTCACCTTTTGTTAAACATTAAGTGACAGGTGTGTGTGTGTGTGTGTGTGTGTGTGTGACTGCGCGCATGCGCTTTTTACATGGAATTCCCGAAATGAAGTGATTTTCTACTTTTCAAGGGAAATGCCTGGTTAGAAGCTGATTTTACTGTGGGTCCTCATAGAATCACTTACTCTTCTTGGAGTCTTCTGGAGCAGATGAAACAGTGCATCCATTCACACCCTATACCCCCCATGGGAAATGGGCTCCTCCCGACACCCAGAAACCTGCTGAGCTGCAGGGCTGCACATCTGCACTGAGTCAAGGGTGCCCATGCTGGGTCCTCCCTCCCTGCCTCCCTCCGAGCACTCCGGGAAAGGCATGAGATGACAGTTTCTCTGTACTCACCCACGTGATTGGCAGCTGCATTCTGCCTCTCGTTCTCATCCACCTGGCATTTCTTCTTGGCGATCTTGTGGAGAATGGAAGCCTTTTCTCTGAACCTCCCTGAAGCAAGAGAAAGCAGTGGAGAGGAAACGCAATGAGGCAGAAAACAACACGTGGGGCTCGTGGAAAATGGCGAAGCACTGGTGAGACAGGCACAGGGCTTCCTCAGTTATGCTGCATGATAATAGCAGCCACAGCTTTTTCCTCAATCCACATGCCCTAGGCTCTGCACAAAGCGTACTTCCTTACCTTTGTGGGTTCTTTAGCCCTAATCTCTGTGTGAGAATCTCAAGCTCCCAGACCATAGTTGGGAGGTTTGACTTAGGCCTCTCCCCTCCCTCCTAATTGCTTACAAAATAAATGAAGGCACCAACCATCACTAAAACTTCCCCTCCTGCTGCAATCCAAAACAACTCGAGAGACACAGAGCTGCTCTGGAGACACAAGCATTTCTCTGGAATTAAATGTACATCTCAGAATTGGCTTGTGACAATGAAGAAATCCAAACCCAGGCATCCTTTGAGTTGTTCCAACATCTTAATTAACATTGAAGTTTCCAAACAAGTTGGGAGCATGCACCCAGCTTTCTGAATTAGCTGAGTCAGCTGCAATTAAAGCCTCAAGGAGGCAACTGATTCCACCTGGGGATTTAGGGCAAAGAATGATTAACTGAGCACAGCAAGTGATATCTGTTGGTGATGAGATGCTTAGGAAAAGGTGCTGGAAAAAACACTCAAAATTCTCTAAGTAATCATTTAAAACAGACTATACCACAAGTATAACACTTACTTACGTCTCCATTATTGACATAGGTAATGGTTAAATGCATGCAATAAGCACAGGAAGAAAAACAGCATGCAAAAATATAGAAATTAGTGAAACATAGTACATTCTCTTTTAGTCCTTGGGACCCCCTCCCCTACCCACCCCCTGGAACATTTAAGGTACAAAGGAGTCTCATTTTAAACTGACTGGTTATTGCCTTAGATTCAGACATGATAAGTCCTTCAATACACCACAACCTCTGCAATTTTCTCAGTAGGCATTTGCGTTGGCTGGATTCTCTAGCAGCATATTAACAGAAGATCTCATTTTACTTTTCTAGTCAGACCCAAAGTGAACCAGACCAAAGAAAAACCCAAATGTTTCTCTTGGAGTGCCTCTCTTCCTAGGATGGGACATGACAGGTTGGCATCCACTAAGCCTCCCCTCCTCAAGGATGGAAATCATGGGGTGTGGCCATAGCAGTGACTTGCGTTCCTGGGTGGGGGGAGGTGACAGAAGCCGTAAATGAAAGTGGGATCAGCTGATGCCAATGGTCAAGGTGACACAGGATGGAGCCCTTTTTGCTTCCAAGCTTTATCAGTCACAAGCCTGCACATCTTGCTACTGCAAAGGCAGTCTCTAGGATGAAGGTGTCTCAGTGTAGGCAATGAACGTGGACTGCAGCGCACACTCTCCAAGGAAATAGGAAAGGAACCATTACACAAAACAAAGTAGGGTGGAATGTGGCTGGGGCTTTAGAGAGAACAAGAAAGAAGGATGAGGTGATAGGCATGACACCCATTCCCGCGGGTCACTGAAGGTCAGCATCAGGTTCCCCATGCTGAAAGGTATTTTGAAATTGGCAGTTTCTATTTAATTTCTGAGAGAAATTCTGGGAAGGAAAGGGGAAAGAAAAGAGAGCCTGGGGACTAGGAGAAAGAGGGGGTAAAAGGGAATAAGAAATGAAAGAAAATGAAGAGAGAAAGAAGGAAGTAAAGGAAGGAGGAGGTAGGCAGGGTGGTGACTGCCTGGACTTGCCCAGGGAGCGCTGATGCAAGCCACTTTCCCAGGTGCCAAACCCAGTCTTATCTGGAGATGAGCTTAATAATGAAGCATGGCTGTCCATACTCTGCAGCTTTATGCCTGAAGGGCAGTACTCCTCATGGAAGACAACCCCAAGATGTCTTCACTTCACTTGCTAAAAAGCCCAGGAGATGGAAAGGGGAAGTTTGGAAACATTATGGGATCAGATGCTCTTACTAATAAAACCATTCAGGGGTCTCAGGGCCATTCTTTGAACTTAGAACTGTCTGAAGCTCTGTGACATATGAAGGATCAAAAATTGCTATTTAAAAATTATGTGAAAAATAGCAAGGATGCAGGGAAGCATTCAGAAGAAGAGACAAATACACCTGTGGAAACATAACGTGAAATAACCCGATCTCAGGAATGCCCCCTAGCTGTGAATCATGGCAGAGAAGATATGTGATAGAAAACAGCTAACTGCATCTTGTTTGTGGCTACAGGAGTATTTTTCAGAGTGTAGATGTATCCCAGAGAGAAATTAGAGTAAAAGGGACCCAAAAGCATGGAAGGGTTCTGCCAGGAAACCTTCTTCAACACGGGGCTGGTCATGCCACTCATGGGCTGGCTGCTCCAAATCCTCTAAAGGGAGGCTAGGAGCATAGGGTAGGAAATGACTCTAGACTTGGGATTTCATAGGTTCCCAAACATTTTCCCCGGTCAGTGAGGGCTTTCTAGAGAGTGTGTCTCTGCTTTTCCCACTGCAGCATCACTTCTGATTTTCTAAGCTTCTGAAAGGTGGGAGGGATCAGCTCTATCTGGTCCCTTGGGGCTTCGCCCTAGGGGCAATAGGGAAAAGCTGCAGAGGCTGGATGGGATCCTTCCTTCCCAATCACTTCTTCAACTTTTTAAATTCAGCCTTTGTCCCAGTTAGCATGACCTGATTCCCATCCTGCATTCCCAGTGCGGACAATGGCTGCTCAGTGGCCCGAAGGGATTTTCCCTTAAAGAGTCCTTTTAAGAAAAGCAGCAGTGAAATGCCACCTTCAGAATTCAGTACACAGGTGTGCTCCTGGAGGGTGGTGGGGCAGAGCCTGACAAGAGTCGGGCATGCTGGTTTCAGCCCAACGGACACCCCGGGGGTTGCCACACCTCCTGAGAATAGATGTGAGGATGGCTAGCCAGACAAGAGTAAGCATGAGGTCCCTGGGGCGGAAACCAGCACAGAACCTGTGATTCTCAAAGACCCTCTGGACCTCGGGAAGGAAGGCATGGCACATTCAGGACCCATTTAGCCTGAAGCCACAAACTAGGGAGAACACCAAAGAACACCAAAGAACAGCACAGTATTGTGGTTACATTTTGGACATGACTTATAGTCAGGTAGATCTGGGTGTAAGCCCTGCCTCTTTCACTGGCTCTGCTGGGTGAGTTAAACAGGAATTCTATCTGTTAAACAGGGATTGCTATGGCATTGACTCATGAGTCAGGTGCAAAACATAAGTGAGAAAATGTGTGCAAGGGGCTTATCACAACGCCTGGCATCAGAAGTCTGTAAATAAGAGGACAAAGAAAAATGAATGAAAACCACAGGGCCAAGGTCACATGACCCTGAGTTGCCTTTGGAGAAGCGTTGGCATCTTCTCCTCTCTCAGTCCAGACATGCAAGTCTGGAGAAGTAGCTGACCCAATGGTCTAAGCCTAGTTGGATGGGTGTTCAGGTTTCCGTGAGTCCTCCAAAGTCAGTTCCAAACCGATTAGGAAAAGGATCACTGTACATCTTCCTGAGATGGAGAAGGTCAAGGTGATAGAGCTGACAGTCTGTGTCTTAAACACTGATACCTTTGCAATCTTAAAGTGGAAAGATGATGATCAGCTTTCTCCCATCACCTGTGAGGACAGAGTGCAGGCAAGGGATTACTTGCCTTACTTGCACAATGGATCTATGTGCTCAAGGACCTTCCTGATGTACAAGGGTATTTAGTACCTCCTCTGTCTCAGGCTTACAATTTTAAAATGGGGATAATAAGAACACCCTTCTCATATGGCTGTCAGAAGGCTCAATGCATTAATATGCACCAGGTGTTTAGATGGCCTCTGCTATATAGTAAATGCTCAGGAATTGTCACTCAGAAATGGTTATTATTATGGAGGGGAATGATAGGACATCCTTCCAGTGAAGTACTGAAAAGAAAAAGACTGATATTCATAATAGGATTCATGTTTAGCAGCCTCTGGTGCAGGAGACCTGTGGCCACTTCCATAAACTATTTGAGGCACGGACTTCACATTGGCATTAGGGTTGACCCAGAGGGACAGACTTCAGAAATGAATGCAGCTCTGTGCCTGGGGAGAAAGAATGAAGACATTTTTGGGTGCTTTTCAAAGGGAGGGAAGGAGTGATTTTTTACATGCTTTAAGGCAACCTTAAAAAATATAGTCTGTTGTAGTGCAAAGCCTTGAAGTGCTGTATTTTTACACAGCGACAGATATTTGTATACTTGAAATCTCAGAAATAGCGAACTCTGCTCAAATCGTGAGGCACCTACGTCAAAACCTAGGACACAGTTTTAATATAGTTTAAGCCTGTTCTGAAGTTTGCAGAGGAATCCCAGCTGAGTATCTGCAGGGGGATGTGTGGAGAAGGGGTGGCAGGGAAGAGCAGAAGAAAAGATCAAAGCATAAGGACCTAATGGGACAAAGAACACATTTTGAAAACCAATCAGGAATCAAAATCCTTGACCCTGTCACCCAGACATGAAGGAGAACCCTGCTGCACAGCAAAGTAACCTTCTGAGGGTGTGCTCACCCAAAGGAAATGGATTTTGTTTCTGTTCAGTTGTTAATTAACAGGGTCCTTGGAAATTCCTTCATCTCGTTCCCACCAAGCCTGTAATATCCCGTGTTACAAAGGAACCCTTTGGCTTGGTGATCAGATCAGGTCCGGGCTGCTCCAGAACATTCTGAGTATCAGCAACACAGAAGAGACAGAGCAAAAGAGATATATCGATGCAAAAGGGAGCAGCCACACACACTTCAGTGAACAGACCTTGGTTTGGGAGAAGAAAAGAAAAAAGGAAACAGAAGGGAAAACTTGAACACAGTGTTTTAAAATCTATTTTTGCTTTTCAGTACTGCCTTTCCTATCTCCGTCTTTGAAGTTTATGACTTGGCAGGTAGCTTAAAAAGCAAAAGTGCAGCTGAATGTTCCTTCTGTTTATTCACTGCCTCCCCGCCACCCCTCCCCCCCACCACAGACTCAAGTCAGAGCGGCCACAGTCACTCTGAAAAGAGATGCAATGAAATTGATGTGGCAATAAGCAAACACTAACCTTGGGGGCATCCTGGTTTCCAGGATGTCAAGCAAGTCTGGTATCTCTACTTCCAAAATATTTCAAAATCTGACCACGTCTCCTTCCTCTCCTCCTGCGCTCAGCCATTACCTTGCTGGTCTACGAACCAATCTCCCCTTCTACCTTTACCTCTCTGTCTCCCAGGCTAGTCTCATCCCAGTATCCTTCACGATCAATCAGATCATGCCACTCCTCTGGACAAAATCCTGCAGTGGCTCCCCAGGTCAACGTGAAAGCCAAGGTTGTTATAAGGACCTATAAGGAGGTTTAGCCAGCTAGGCTGCCCTGCCTCATCCTTTCCCTCTCTCCAGGTCCACTCTGCTCCAGCCACGCTGGCCTCCTTGGTGTCCCACCTCAGAGTCATGGCATTTGCTGGTCCCTCTACCTGGAATGTTCTTCCCCCAGAGATCCATTGAGTTCACTCTCTCAACTCATTCAAGTATTTCTTTTTTTTTTTTAANTTGTTATTGTCTTTAATTTAAAGTCCAGTTTGTCTGATATAAGTATAGCTACTCCGGCTTTCTTTTGATTTCCTGTAGCATGATATATATTTCTCCATCCCCTTACTTTTAATCTGAAGGTATCTTCCCGTCTAAAATGAGTTTCTTGTAGACAGCATATAGATGGATCATTCAAGTATTTCTTCAAATCTCACCTTCTCACTGAGGCTTCTCTGAGCAGCCTATTTAAAATGGCAGCTTCTCTCTCTCACCAGCACTTCCTATCCCCAGCTTGTTTTCTCTAAAATATTTATCACCATCTAATATACTATATCATCATCACTATTGATTATCTGTTGCTTTCCATTAGTGGCCAAGCTCCATGAGAGTAGGGATTTCCATTGGTTTTGTTCTCTATGGCATACCTACAGTTCTGGAGGGCTTCATAAGTCCTTGTGTTTGGGTTCCCACAGGCAAGTAGTTGAGGCAATTGCTCCTTAATATGTTTCTTGTTGGCTAATGACTCAAAGTAAATCCTTCCAGGTCTATGCAAACCCAAGGCCCCAGTGGGGCTGAGTCTGTATGTGGAATCCCAGGACGTTTCTTAAGGTAAATAGGAGAAGATGGGGGTGGACTAGGTGTCCACAGTCCAGAGGTGGAAGACAGGAGCATGTCAGTCATCCCCTTTCTACACATCACCAGGGTCGCCAAAGCAGGTGCTGAGAGGGGCCTCTGACACATGGGAGGTACAGAGAGCACCGTAGAGGGCAGAGAAGGGAAAAGGGGGCTTTGGCTCCTTCTTCTTTATTAAAATGCTTCTCATTCATTAAGGCCTAACTGAAGGCCCAACCTGAAGGTACCTAATGATACCCACACCCCCCCTTCCCAACTAAAATCCATCACTCCCAAAGCACTTTGATTATACCTCATCATAATGCTTATTTCTTTCAGTGTGCTGCTCACTGTCATGGCAGGCTTTGCTGGGGAAGGGACCTTCTCTCACCATCTTGTATCCCCCAACAAGCATCTTAGAATAATGCTTGGCACATCATATGCACTTGCTGAATTCCAGTGACGTTCTCCCTACATCAGTTCTCCTAGGAATGTGAGCTCTGCTTTCAAATGAGCATAGGTCACAAACAATCATCCACTCTGTAAATATTAACCAGACCCGTGCTATGTACCAGGCAGTGTTTGGTGAATAAGATAGATCTAGCTGGGGCCCTTGTAGAGTCATGCCTGGAGACAGAGAGACGAAAAACAAGGACTTATGATTCATGATGGTGGGGCCCTTCTCAGAAGGGTATGGAAACTCAGAGAATAGGGAAAGTTCCCAGATACAAGATACCACTTAGCAGCTTGAAGGAAAAGACTCCTCCTCCATTCTACAAACTGTCCTCATGGGGCAGATTATTCACCTAATAGGATCTGGCCTGATTTTTACTCTTTTCTTCCTTCCTTCCTTCCTTCCTCCCTCCCTCCCTCCCTCCCTTCCTCTCTCCCTCCCTTCCTTTTTTTTTTTTTTTTAAGTAAGCTCTATGCCCAAAATGGGACTTGAACTCATGATCTTGAGATCAAGAGTCATATGCTCTACTGACTGAGCCACCCAGGCACCCCCTTATTTTTATTCTTAAAAGGAAAACATCACAGAATTTTTCATCATAAGCAAAAATGCCAAGAACATAGAGTTTATTTATTCCTAAATTTATTTTTGAAGCACAACTTCTAAATTCTTTTTTCTAATTTTTGTGAAGCATCACGTAAAACTGGTTGTCATGACTACATTGACATTAATGGAAATTTAACTAGTATTGTAATAAAGTATTTTGTAAAGTGTCTTTAGTAAATATTCTGTGAATTAACCGTATAACAAATGTAATCAACATAATTTAATTGTCATTATTTTTATAGATCTAATCATAGGACTAGTTTCTGTAATTAATGAGAACATATACATACTTGTATCTCAACTGCTGGCCATCATACAATGAAATGAAGCAGCCAGATTGCCTTATTATGGTTTTTAAAAAATAACTTTCCAGTAGAATGACCTTTGGAATCAACTGTAAAGAATGGATCTGTCTGCATGTGAACTGACTCTATCATCTCCCCTAGCAGGGTCCTCTTATCATTGCAAATATGGAATGCTTTCATAAATATTCTGGAAGGTTCCCAATGTTTTTCAAAAGTTGATATCTTAAAGATCGATATTTTTGCCCTTTATTCTATCTCCTTGCCTCTGTAGTGACTTTGCCTCCTCACTCACTGTGACTCTTCATTCCCTCCTTTTCCCCTCAGCTTACAATCATGGTAAAGTCTCTCCACTCGGAATCTTTCTCTTGACTTGAGGTTTGCTGCTGCCATGGCCCTCCCTTGCCTTCCCTTCACCGCCATGCCTCTGGAAAGGTCAGTCTATGCTGGTACCTCTGAGCTCCTGGGGCTCCTTTGCTCACCTCTTCACTCTGCACCTGGCCTTTGTCACTCCGCTGAACCCACACTTGGCCACATTTTGCCACATGACTGGGTCTCTCAGTGCATCTGATAGTCTTCACCCCAGTCCAATCTGATTTTCCAGGACTCCTGAGAGTGATGCTTAGGTGTCACACTATTCCCCAGGCTCCCTCCTTGCTCCCTGTCCTCTACTCCCACATTCTTCTAAAGAACCCAATGGACCTCCACCTGAATATCAGTGATTCCCAAATTCAGATCTCCAGCTCTGATCCTCTTATCCAATGGACTTCTGAACACTTCACTTGGAAGTCCCCCCCACATGAAAACTCAACATGCCCCACACTCCCACACACTGTCTTCTTCCCTAGGAATGTGTCTGTTTGGTTGTACTTTCTATTGGTGATTTCCTCACTCACAGTGTTTTCTGGCCATCTTAGAGATCCCCCTTGCACCGCCCCCCTCCCCCCCATTCAATTAGTTGCCAACCCCTTCAGAGTCATGGTTTTGAACACTTTAGATCCAACATTTCCAGCCTGGATATTGGTTACAGTCTCTTGACTAGTCTCCCAGTTTTTAAGTTATGCTTCATGTGGCTTGGAATGCTACACACTTGTTATTTGCATGTCTCTTTTTTAAGACTGCTTTAAAGCATCTCATCTTTCAAGAAACTCTCTCTGAATCCCTTTTCTGGGCTGGCAAGGCACGCTGGTACTTTTCTCTGTCACAGCACTGATATCCATCTTATCATACCAGTTATCATAGATCCTCAGACGCATTCTCCTGACCTCTCTCTAACCAGCTGGATAGGGAAACTGTTTTTCATCTGCTCTCCAATGCTTACTTCTTAGGCTGGGCCTCAGTAAGCATGCTTGAATATACCAACATTAACACAAACAACAAAGGGAGTGTGTGTGTGTGTGTGTGTGTGTGTGTATGCACATGCACAAGCATGCTGCTTAGAGTGCTTGCAGTATGAAAATCTGTTCCTAGTTTATGTTGCTTCTGGGGGTAGAGAAACAAGGAAGGACAAGA
This sequence comes from Crocuta crocuta, assembly GCF_008692635.1. Lineage (NCBI taxonomy): Eukaryota > Metazoa > Chordata > Mammalia > Carnivora > Hyaenidae > Crocuta > Crocuta crocuta. The sequence continues at coordinate 4,869,176 of NW_027530182.1, forward strand.
AGCCTGAAGAAACACTGCAGAAAACTCACCAGACACTCTTCTTGGTTAATGCTGTGATTAAGCCTCTAAAGTCTCATAGTGTTTACAGTTAATATTTGTCTATTTTGAGATGTTTTAAAAAAATGTATCATCTAATCAAACCCAGGCAAAATTGGAATTTTACAAACCAAAAAACTCCCAGCGAGGATCAATGGCAGAATACAGTGTTTCAGGAAAAGAGCCAGTTAACTGACCTTAGCTGAGGTTGATATCACTTGAGAGCTAATGTTCTTTATCATTTTAGGTCACCTGCTTTATTATTTTAAGAACTTAATTTCTGAAAATTTCTATCTCATATACATGGATCCAAATGGCTCCCACACACAAAATTCTCAGAGGGGTTTCTCTGATCTCAGTTTTGGAGTTCTGAGCCAGGTAGGGGCTACCAGACGGAAGGTGTTCCCATCCCTTGCCCCCTGTGGATATCTAAGAGATGAATGAATAAAGAATCGCTTTATTGGGCAGGCCTCAGATCTCAAGGCTTGCCAACATCCAGCCCCACTACCACCTAATGGGTGTAAAAGATCTCTTCAGAGTCAGTTTTCAAAGCCTGTATCTTGGGTATGTCTCTGCAACTGGGTTGTGACATTAATGTATCCATTTGGGCCAAGTTGTGATTTGTTCACAGCACCTGACACATCATGGGTGCTCAATAGATATGTACTGAATGGTTACTCTTTTATATAAAAAAACAGAACATAAAACAGTTATTTCTTTCTGATGAGCCTACACATTACCCAATTATTTATCTTGATGTGAAGTGAAAGATTTTAGATTTGGCTGGCATTTCATGTACTTACATCATCTCCTGTCACCTGGATTTCATGTGTCTGCAAATCATCAATTGATTTGAGTTCCTATATCCTGCTTCCTTGAATCCTCAGTGTTACATTGTAAACTGGTGCCTGTGGATCATCTCATTTGAAGCATGGTTTTGCGTCAGAAGTGCCAACACATGCTGGGTGTTCTTAACTAAATGCTACTGAGGGCTTAGTGGTCCATGACTAAAATGACATGGTTCAGTTCCTTTCAGATTTAATCAAAAGAGCATCTTACCATGTTTAATTGAACATGCCAGCCTCCTGGTATTACGGATTTCCACTTTTTTTTTTTTAAGAGAAAAGCTTCATGGGGGTGGGAAATTATATCATTAACTTATAATAACAGTATTCAAGTTTGACTAATGAAGGCAACTTAACATTTTCAGCTCTAGGGATGTCAGAAATAGACAAAAAGCAGCATCCACAATTTGCCTTTTGCTGCAACTTAATTCCTTCTACATACACAATGTGGCAAAATCTGCCTTTACTTGCCAGGTCCAATCTTTCTGCTTTTACTGTTGACAGTTTAGATCATGAAAATAAGATGCAATGAAGTTTGAAAAACTGGATGTATTCTAATTAGACTTCCTTGGTCCTGGTTTTCAGGAAGACCGTGGATTTTCCCACACAGCTGGTTTGGTCTTTCTGACAGATCTGATAGCGGTTACTAGCTGGTTCGTCTGATTATGAACCTACTAGGCTGCTGTCTTCCTAAGATCCAGCCCCAGGAGATACTTGTAAGAATACATCTCTAAAAAAGTAATGTGGTTAATAACTGGTGAGGCAGTACATTTTTGGGGGGAGAGAGGGGTAAGGCTTAGCCTTACAGAGAGCATCTGTGCCTAGAAAAATCCTCCAGTTACAGAAAGTTGCACTGAATGAATTAAACCAAGAACCTGGAATGAAAGAAACATAACATGGTGTCTGGAAATGGTGTCTGTGTACAATGGGGCTCCCCACTTTGGTAACTGGCAGGCAGAAAGTTAACTTGCAGTGTACTTTTCAAGACATTCTGTAGGGACGTCAACAGTCTTGTGCTAAGGAGGGCACATGCTGTGGTTGAAATTGGATATTCGGTGTAGGAAGAACAGCCTTGTCATTTAATTTAGAGAGGAAAGGCTTCCATCATAACTGAACCCTGGCTTTAACTCAACTTTGGTAAAAAAAAAATTCTGGCTTCTAAAAGAAGTAAATTAGAAGGTAGTTACAATACAAAGGCTTATTTCCTTTGTAAGGACTGTTCAAGGGACTACATTGAATTGGTTTGAGGAGCTCCCATTCACTGTCCATGGGAGCATTAACTGGTGCAATTCCTTCGGAGGGCGATTTGTCAATAGCTTTCAAAATCTGAAATGTGTATATGCTTTGATCTGGTATTTCTATTTCTAGGGATTTGTTTTATATGTATATATCTCCTATATGGGCAAAGAAGATGCTCATGTCGAGTTCTAATAATTGGATAAATCAACAAATATGGAAATACTGTAAATGGTCATTAACAGGGGACTGATGGAAAGGACCTACCATGGAAGAGCCAAGCAGTAGAATACTATGTAGTTAGTAAAAGATAAGGAAAGCACTGATATGGAAATGTCTCCACTATATGCTAATAAACAAAAGCCAGATATAGAGAATGGTATATAGAAGAAAAAAGGGTATGTTAGAAAATGGATAAGAGTGGTTAACTCTAAGGAATGAGTGGAATCTGGGGTAAACGGGAGACTCATTTTTATTGCTATTCCTTCTGTCATGTTTGCTTTTTACCTCAGTATGCATGTAATGCTTTTTTTTTTTAATAATTAAAAGGGATAGTTAAAATTAATTTACAGTTACAGTGCTTACTGTGTTAAAAGTTTGTATTTGCAACTAACAGGGAAGATAGTTGTTCTTTTAAAGGTCTATTTCACAGGAACTATCTTTTGTACTATTTGATACATATATATATGTATATATAACACCACATTAATAAACAATTTGTCTATGAATTGGATCAAATAATACGCAAGCCTTCTATTTCAAAAGCTGTGGCCCAGGAACCTACTTAACCACAGTTCTGGTGGCAGCTTACCCAAAATGTAAGATCAATTTTTCAAAAGATTTAATTTCAAAAGTAGACTTTAAACCAATGTCTGCCATCACATTTAAGAAAAGGAACCAGGAAAGGATCTTGGACTTGAGACTGGAAGAACTATCAAGGTGTCCGTTATCGGAACACTCTTCTGATAGAGGCTTCCTTGGCTTGTCCAAAGGAGGGAGACTCACTGGCTTTTGAGGCAGGCCACTGCATTTTTGGCCATATCTGTAGGAAAGGTCTTCCTGTGATGGGTTGAACCCTATCTCTCTCTGAATTGAGGAAGGCTCCTTCTTCAACCTTCCTCACTCCCAGCTGGACTTAAGGGGTTCTCTAGGGCTCCCCTCTCCTGGAAAGATGGATCCTGCTTTATCAGGGCAAACTGCCTGTGGGGCCCATCCCATGTAAGAACGTCTAACACACTGTTAGGTTGTTCCCATTCCATCCTACATCCTTTTCCTTTCAGCAGAGCCTCTGGGTCATTGAACACCATCCAGACCTTCATCTCCATGTGGCTCTGAAAATGCCTGACCTGACTCAATCTCCCACCTCTGCCATGAGTAAACATGTCTCTATGTCCTTAACCTCTGCTCTGAATATTCTCTTTGCCTTTCTGTTTCCTGAAGGCCCCTTTTCTCTCATGGCCCTTGAAAGGGACGACTGCTTGTCTCTCCAAATGGTTCATATTCCATCCCTCCTTCCTCACTACTTCCAAACCATTTCTCCTCACTCCTTTGAAGCACAAGCCACCTCTACAACCTCTATGGCAACTGAATTCCTCATCAAACTTTCGTCATTCCTGAAGATATCAGAACCCACGATTCTTTTATATCATGGATCCTGTTACCAGCTTTGGTAATAGGTAAGCCCTGCAACACATGGCTCCTCACCACCCTAATCTGTTCACTTCCAGCTACCCTTTCCCCCAGTTCACCTTATTCACCAACTCCTGTGATCAGATATAGACTTCATCATTAGCAATTACAGTACCACTTCCAAACTCCTGATTTGAAGCATCTCACTTTGTGTCCATCACTCTTATCTTTGTGTGACAATAATTCTTTGATTTCACTGGTCAACCCTTTGATGCTATTACCTTTTCATTGCCTTCCTGTGGAACAGTTCTTTTGGCTTCTGGGACACCATTCTCTCCTGGTTCTCTGTCCACCCTAGTCTTCCTTGCTGGGTCCCCCCTTCTTCCCAGACTCTAAACTTTGGAGTCCACAGGGTCAACCTTGACTTCCTCTTCCCTATTGATTAGCTCAGTATTCTTCTCCAATTCTGTAGCTTTAAATAACACCTATATAGTAGAGCTCCTAAATTTGCATCCATAGCCCTGACCTTTCTCCCAAGATCCAGACTCCACTTCCACTGCTTCCTCCACATCTCCATCTGGATATCTCATGGGCATCTCCAACTTAACATGAATTCTCAAAATCTCTCACACAGCTTGCTCTGTTATCCATCTTCCCTATCAACATCCAATTATACAAAAGTGGTACTTCTCTTTCGTGGAGAGATTGCATGTTGCCTATCCAATATCTATTTCCTTTTCATTTCGTAGTGAAATAATATGTAAATCTGGGGGGCTAGAAATCACCCAGTTTAATAAACTACATCTCCAAGCTTCCTTGAAACTAGGTGTAGATATGTAACTAGGTTTTGGAAAGTTTCACTGGGAGGGTCTAAAGGAAAGCCACCTTAAAAAGAAGACAAAACAGCTGAGGAAAATCATGTTGGGTCTTCTTCCTTCCTGGAATATAGACATGATGGCTGGAGCTCTACCAGCAGTGATCTTGGACACAAGGTGCCCTTGGGGTTGAAAGTCATATACTAGGATTGTGAAGAAGATGGGAGGAGCCTGGATCTTGGATTATTGTAGAGCTTCCATATCTGCCACATACTGCTTACCTCCAGACCTCTTTTACTTTAGAGAAAAATTAACTTCCAGTTGACTAAAGCCACTGTTAATTTGGATTTTCTACTATATACAGTTGAACCTATCCTGCCTAATATATCAGTGTATGTAACCTAGTCTTATCCATTCAGGCAAAGATTAAATTATAGTGTGAAGGCCACAGATAATACCAAAGACCTGTTTTAGGACTACATTTTTAGAGGATACATCTTAGGCAATGGAAAATACTGTTAAGTGGTATTCCAAAATTCAATTTCTCCTTCAAAAAGAACTGAACTATTTTGCTGCAGTTAAGAACATCAAATGACTGGCTAGACTATGTGACCTTATGAGGCTTTTATTTCTTTGAGATGATGGGCATTTTCAAAACTCAGCCGCATGCTTAATTTAGGACCCCATCATTCAGGTTAAGACATTAGCTTTTCAGTTTGGTGAAGGGGCTATTATTTGCCATGAAGCACTATCTTTAATTTCATTAAGGAAAAGATAATTGTAATTATTGCCCTTGACATTACAACAACTTTTTATATCTTTTCTTATACAAATGAACAAGGCTTTTTAAATGATAAAGAAATTATTTTTCTTGGAAATGGCTACTGTTAAGTGGCGGTAAGTTTAGGACAGTATATTGCAGGTTGCTTTCCCATACATTGCTTCTTCGCAAGATATTAGTCAGGATATTCTGTCTATCTACCTATCTACATGTCTCTACGAATGTTTATCTCCAAAGAGTAAAAGTTAGTTCCATGTAATATAATTGGTGGCAAGGTCTCTTCTTCTTTTAATTTACCTGTTCTATCACACAAGTTAGTTTTCTTTTGAACTAGCTTTCTACATTTTCACTTAATTTTAGTAAAAAAAGCAAAGTTCAATTTTTTTTGAGAATTTTCCAGAAAAAGAATGGTATGTAATTTGGGTATCTGCAGATGAGAAATACACTACTATGGGTTATTAGCTCCAAGTAAAAACTGGATATCGCTCTTCCAAGAATATGCAGTATTACTGCAGGAGGAGATAAAAGAATGGCTACCCATGTAGAGGGGTCTGAGGTCACCGAAAGGCCACCTCTAGAGTAATTTGTTCGCATCCCTGGAAGCAACTTATTATAGAAGGAAATTCAGTGCTTGGGAGGAGTAGGCCTTATTAGCCTATCAAGTCTAGTAAAATGTGTCGTATAGAGCAGGTTCTCAGTTATCATTAAGTGTACACATTAGTATCAGGTGGCCAATAGGTATTGTCATCTTGGGATGCAGGAATGAGGCAATGGAGACATCACCTCTCTGAGAAGACTGTCCTCATTTTCCAAGGCTGAATATGATGCCTTCCAGTGGACTCCCCCTGCACCTTGGGTCTGTCCATCATACTACTCATGTCTTTGCCTGTGTCCCCCACTAGTCTGGGAATTCTTTAGGAGAAGGACTGTCTTCAATCAGTCTTGAACCTGGTCCAATCCCTGGTACATACTGAGTGTTGTTGAGTGAATGTACTAGAGAATGAATGAATGAATGAATAAATGAATGAATGAATGAATGAAATTCTGATTAGCTTGGGGTGAGGAGAAGGGTGGGTGTGGCCCAGGGAGCTCTTCCAGTTTAGGTTCTAAGGCACCTGAAGATGAGGGAGGGAGGGAAAGGGCTCTGAGGGCAAGGACACTTTTTGTCAAAATATCATCATTTTGTCCAGTGTCTGAGATTGAGTATATTGTTTATTAAAATAACCTTTGTCTGGTGAGGGGTTCATGTTTTATTCAGTAGCTCATTGTTGTTCACTCTGCAATGCCCTCATTCTAAGTCTGTGGTTTAAACCTTTCCCATGATTGGTCTCCATCAAGCATTTCTTTCCACTCCCTATACTGACACCAATTTGACCTGTCCATTTCCTCACCCCCATCTTGTACATCAAACTTGTACAGCAGTACCAAGAGGGCAGGGATTGGGTGTGCCGCGGTCCTGACTTTGGGCCCCAATTCACCGTTAGTACCCCTGAGTCCCAGAGCAAGATACTTTACTTCTCTGAGTCTTAGTTTTCTCATCTAATAAAACACTTTGAACTTGGGCTTTCTCATCTTCAAAAAATCCACCTTGTGTGATCATTATAAGGATTAAATGACGTCCACTGCACTTGGCATGTGGGAGGCACCCAGTAAAGGTTGGTGTGCCCCTGTCCTTTGATTCTATTCCCAGCCTGGTAGGTCAGAACCCACCACCCTTCCTTCCCCAGTTTATCCCACATTTACTGATCTTTGGGCTCCAAAGATCTTGGTTGAAAGCAATCCTTCCTCCTTCTGTAGCCTGCCGTTTTCTTCCAAACACCTATGGTACTTAGCACTTTCTTCCTGGTGGCTCAGTGGTTACTGTGTTTTTTTTTTCTCCCTGTCTATAAGTTCCGCAGGGGGCAAATTGCTCACCTTTTAATCCTGTATTTCCCCAAAGCACCTAGCAAAATAATTTGTATACAGCAGGGGCTTAAATAATGAGCTGAATATGTGCAAGACAATTCTCTATATTTAGGAAATCATTGTTCAATTCCCCTTAAGATATGGGGTAGCATATACAATCCATATTTCTATTGGCTCCCCTTGAGCGGGAAAACAGGCCCTCAATTAAAGTAGCTGACCTCACGTAACATCCAGAGGATTTCCTGGAAATAGTTACAAATAATAACTAGTCATATGGGCAATTACAATAAAGCCCTGCTCAAGCCACATTTCTTAAAGAGTGAAAAGAAATGCTTCAAATGGAGAGGGGTATTTTCCTAGGGAGCCCACAGTGCTTGCCCCAAACATCTTCATCTTTATGACACTTCCTTCTGTCGTACAAATGGGAGCGGCACAAAGCACAGTTCTTATTTTCAGTGGGAGGGGAGAGGCTCTCCAGAGTTCGAAGAAGTCACAGGTAGCTGTTGCCTGGTCTGAAGGTACTGAGCTGGCTTTGAATCTTTTAGATGGAATCCCAGAATTAGCTTTAAGCCAGGTCTGGCTTGTCATGGAGGTGAAGGTGTGGGGTGATGTGGCTAGAGGAAAACCTGTTCCAAAGTGTCCTTTCTGTGAGTACTGGAGAGGGATGGCTATGTGTTTAGAACCCTTGTTAATCTTTCAGAGGCTCCTGTTCCCAGTGAAGGATAGCACCTTAATCAGCATTTCTCAAACAGTCCTGCAAGAAGATCCATGGAAGAAAGAGTTTTCTCATCAAAGAAGTCTGGGTAACACTGCAAACTTCATCCCTGTATATGATTTACTCGATGCTGCAATGCACAGTAGCATATTGAAGCCTCTGACAAGTCATGTGGTAAAGAAAACTCAGAAGTTCTTCCACTTATTAAACTATGAAATCGATCTTACCTTCTTTTTCTCTGGGTTGTTGCAAAATTCCTACTGACATCATATGAAACGAGTATATCATAGGACACACTTTAAAAATGCTGCCTGAGCCACTATTAGCTGTTACTGTTCTAGGGATGAAAGTTCAGCGAAGAACCGGACACAAAGAAAAATTCAAGAAGGGAAGGGAAAGTGAAGAGAAGTTGTAAGAAATATTAAAGGTGGCCCATAAGGACCCCCAAACACAACTTCACAGTCCTGCTAAGGGCCAGCATGAGTTTGACATTGTCTTCCTGCCTAGAAAGCCCACGTGTTATCAGGTGGATTCATCTGACCGGAAGTGCTATTTTTGCATCTTGATGTGATCTTGAGTTGTCTGGTTTAGGGAGGCTGAGAAAGGGAGTGCTAGGACACCAACACTTGCTCTAATGGATGTGGAAAGAAGAAGGAAAGGAACAGAGTTGGTGAGAAATGGGGAACTGAGGCAAGGGCAAGGCAGAAGCTTCACCGACAATGGGAAGTGAAGGGTGGACGGCAGAAGACAGGAAGGAGGAAAGAGAGAGTGGACAGTCGTTACAGGGCAGGGAGAAGCTAACAAACCCACCTGTTGCCGGAGCCATGAAATTGAGGCTGGGGGCCAGGGAGATGTCCGGAGGGGAGTCCCAAAGCTTTGGCTTCTCAAGCCAATTGCCAATAAAAATCCAAGTGGTCTGAAGACATGGAATAAAAATAATAGCTGGGACAGGAGCCTTCCTTTAAGGTCTGGATCACTCTTTCTAACCTCTTGGTGGTAGGCCACTTATTCTTATAGGTAGCTTTCTGTCCCTGGTACTCTAATTTCCCCAGGTTGCTAGGATCTCATACCCAGGCCCAGTATGAGATCCTAATAGGGGGCTGCTGCTTTAGAAAATGCCACAGTGGTTAACAGGAAGTGCAGGAACAGCCTGGGTGCTGTACAGAAGCCAGAGTTGGGGGGGAGGGGCAGGGAGGCAGAGAAGGAGCTTCCTCTTACCAGGGACTATCAGATGTTCCACTTCTTTGAGGCAAAGCAACTAGGAGATCTCTGGCAAGCTAAGGCAACTTACAAATACTAGAAGCTGGAAACAAGATACGTAACACATTTGGGAGTTTCTCTCAGGTTGAAAGCCAAAATTAGCGGATTCCTCTTCTGGACTACCTTTTGATTACTTGTCAGTCTCAATGTAAGGCTCATGTAAAACCCCCAAATGCTTCCTAACTTGTAAATATTATTTATTATTCCAAAGCCAGAGGTAATTGTGGGGTGAAACGAGGGAAGCAGGATAACTCCTTTGACAACAGTAAAACTTTCTTATTACTCCTGCATGGTGAACTTATTTCAGAGAAGTGATTCTCATTGGGTCAAGGTTGTGCTCTAGGAATAGTGCCTGGAGTTCATCAGTAAATTCATTTAAAGATAAATCTCTGCCAGACTTCATTCGCTCAGGGGAAATGGTTACAAAGATATGCTCAGTCTCACGGAGTATGAACCCCAGTGAATTCAGTTCCACTGGCTGGAGCTGTGGCCCTGGCTTCTCCGAGTAATGCTCTTGAATGAGCGAGCAGGGACTGTGGGGCTTAGGACATGCGCTCACAGCCATCTGCATCAGAAACGGGTCTCTAGCTGGTTTAGGGTTGAGGAGTTACTTGAGATCACTCTTTCCTTGGCATAAATTGGAACATCCACCCCCTCTGAAATTCAGGGCATATTAAGAATGTTGATCGGATGTGTTTCTATGTGTTGTGCGCACGTGGGGGAAATAATGCTGACACGGTGGGTGTGTGCTTGGGCTTACATTGCTGACACCATTTCTCTGTGTGTGTTACACAGCTGACATGGTTTGGAGCATCTGAATGGAATAACATGATTACCCATGGTATTGCACATCTCCAATCCCAAATAAACACGATGGTAAAAACTAGACAAAAATGTGGAAAGAATAATAAATCACGTGATGTCACTGAAATCATGCAAAGAGGAAAAGAAAAAAAGATTTGAAAAAAATGGGCAAGCACCAGACACCATAAATGAAAAAAAAAAGCCAATGCATACAATTCTAAAATCATGCTTACCTTCTTCAGTCATTGTGTCATAATATTTTAGTTTTCCATATGATCCAAGTTCTACAACATCACAGTAAAAGACACAAAGATAAGGAACCGAGCTGCAATGCAAGAACTTTGTTTTTACACATTCTTAATTAATCAGATTCAGAGTTATACTGTCAAATTCTGCAATCGTAACTATATAGAGATGTGCAAACATGGGCCATGTGGCAGACAGCTTTTACGGCCCATTTTCAGAAATCACTTAAAATATATTATTCTACTGGGGGTAGGATGTGCCCTGCATTACAGAACAGGACACGGTTATTTTAACATCCGATGAAACAGAGCAGTTGGCAAGTTCACACCAGGTCTAGCCTAGCCCTATAGTTCATACAGAGGTGACACTGTAAGGGAAAGAGCCTAATAAGGACAATGTCCAGGCACAGTGGGGCTTGAAGACCGAAAGTCCTTGCAGACCGGAAGTCTTTGGCATGGAACAGCAGACCCAGGAATTCATTTCCCAGCTCCTCTCCAACAGAACCACTTCCTAGAGATTAAGGCTATCTGGGGAAACCCAAAATGCAAAACCACGTTCTGAACTCCGTGTTCACTTTTGTTTCATATTTTAGATAGAAAACACTGAATACCATGAGTGCAGCCTGCTGACAAGAGCTGAAAAAGGTGTGGAGTGCTCGGGGAGGAAGAGGGAAGCCACCTGAGTCAGGCAGGTGACAGAACAGCCCCTGTCCCAGATTGAGGCATCGCCTGTGGCTCCTTCGACTGCAGCGAGGAGGGGCTGTCAGCAGCCCCTCTTGTGCGCGGATGGCCAAAGGACCTACTGTCATGGACACTACTGGCAGAAAGCAATGCTGTACTGAATCATTTGGGGATGCTGAGTCAGCCTGGGTTGGGGAAGAGAGGAGGGCAGGATGCACCATTTCTGTTTCCTTAGTTCCATTCTAAAATAGAAACTTTAATTCTCGTTAGTCTGAAAATTCCAGATTGTTTTAAGCAACACTGTGAGTAGGTTAAAAATATTTTTCCCGGTCATAACAACACTCTCCCAATAAACCTCAAGAAATTAATTAGACTCCAGAGATATTCCTCTGATTCTGCAGAAAGCCTCCATGGCTCATTAACTTGGGAAGCCAATGAAAACCCACATATGAATCAACTAGTAATTGATGGGTTTTGTGTGCAAGATGAAGGAACTAGCTTAAAAGACAATAAGAAATATTCTTCTATTTTATATTTATGCTATACATTATAGATTATAAAAATATACATATATCTGTATCTGTATCTATATACATACTCTTTTTCCATGTGCCTAAAATTTTACTAAAGCTATTTTAACATACTGATATAAAATTATGCCTTCGGGAGAAAAATCACCTCATCCTTAAGTTTCTGCAAAAACCTGCCTACTCTGGATTTTGTAGCTACATGACAAAAGGTGCAAGCACTTCAATAAGAAATTGAGTTTTGTGTAAATAACAAGAAAGTGTTTTTAATGACCTCTGGGAATTGCTTCAGTGGAATATAATTTTTGGGGGGGTATTTTAAGAACAGTAGTCTACTATATATATGACATTGCACAAGCTTGGAATTCCTAAATGATCTAAATACCTTCGTAAGTATTAAACACATGTTCATGGTGGTTTTACACATAATACATGCACAAGCGTGTGTGTAAAATCTTATAGTAAGTTGATGAATTATATCAACCAACTAATTTTTTTTGTAGCCTCTACTCCTCCCCTGAGGTAAAGCAGTAGCATAAGTAGCTGGCATTCTCTATTCTTTGCTCAGGAAACAGAACGTGGGCAGCTCTGTGTTTGCAAAGTTGGGTGCAGACCTTATTCTACACAGGAAAGATACTCAACTGCAACTTTATGGGTCTGTCTTTTTAGATGCAAACTCTCCAGATATGCATACACATTTTCATGTATCACTTCCAAATGGTCAAACATCTGCTTGGGGCAGATGTGATTATTTTTTACCCCACCTCTTGTGGAATCAGGTATACATAAATACAAACATATTCTTTATTTTATTTTTAGAGTGGAAATTGGAACTGTTCATGTCTGACAAAGCTCACACATTGTTGGGGCTGTGGCAATGTCTAGATGGTTTTTTAGCTGCTTCCTTGGATGAATGGGACAGAGGAATAAGAACTGAAAAGAACATACCAAAAATGGGGCTAAAGATGCTGGAAGATAAGGACCAGCAGTAGTGAAAAGCCAAAATACAACAGGTGATACAGCAACTCAAAGTGCAGTGAGGAAGGAGGGCGAGGTAACAGCACCTGCTCAAGTGAAGGGAATCATGTTTGCTGCTTCCTAAAGCAAAGGCAGAAAAGAATGAGAAGGAAACTAGCCTGATAAGAATAGTCGTGAACGCACACCACAACAGGATGGTGGGATGGAGGGCTCAGTATTCCCATGCTTTCAAGTGGTTGGGACAGCATCCTGGGGTAGGTGGGGTGCATCTCCAAGAGCTGGCAGCTCTCATTCAGGGGGCAGGAAGAGGGGCATCACATGCGACTAGGATGAACACAATATGCACACGTAGGCCAGGGCACATCATGCACCTGGCTGGTGTCCTATAGACCACGGATGCCTCATGGAGAGTGGTGTTAGCCACTGTGGCCTCAGACGGCATGAGAGACATGAATGAAAACTCACCCGCAAGAGGAAATGGCCTCAGTCAGCATACTTCCTACAGAAAGTAACAAAGGTTCCTTTACACCATTGGGGTAGGATTATAACTGGGCCTCATCCAAGCTGAGTTTCTCTGGGATAGGAGGAAGTGAGGGAGTTCACGAGAGGGCTGTTTAATCCCATCTAGCAACATCCATTCTCTCAACTGAGCAAAAGGCAGCCAGGATCGGAAGAGGGATGAATCACCAGTGACTATCATCCTGGGTACCACCTGGTGTCTCTTCACTGTAACATTTCTCTAAGAAGCCCACACAGCCTCAGAAAAAAATTCCAGAACCCAGTGGTTGGTGTTGGAAATGAGCCTCTAAGCCGATTGTGAATGCTGCCTGTCATGGAGACCCCCCCCCCTTGTTTTCATGCCATTTGGATGGTTGTGGCCACAGGCAGCCTTTCTCCCAGATCTGTAGGAGGGATGACATAGTTTGTCGACCCTCCATCCACTTCTTTCCAGGTCCTGCTAGCAACATGACAACCTGCTTTAATGTACTTCCCGATTCCTGTCCATACTTCATGACTGACAAATCAAGGGAAGGGTCTTACCTTCAGTCTCAAAGAATCTATGAATAAGAACTAATGTTTTGGGCTCCTAATCTCCTTTCTTATGAAGGGCATGGCCACAGACATCTCCCTCCAATACTGACTTTCTCAGCTCCACTTTTGAGACCTTTGGCGTTCTCGATCCTTTTTTCAGCAAATCCCCTAGATAGAAGCAGGAGGAAAAATGACTTCTCCCCTTTCAGGCCTCAAAATTCTGACATATAAAACAGAAATTCAATAGAAGCATCTATACTGAGTCTATTATATTGGAATGAAAAATAGAGGTAGAGAAATCAGTGAGAACAAGTATTTATTACTTAAGTGTTAGCTGGTAGGGAAAAACTGATTAACTTTTTTTTTTTAATCAAAGAATTTATTTTTGGTATTGGTTTGGACTGAATGTGAAGACCTAAAAATTAAGGCTGTCTCAACATAAATAAATGGTAGTCTCTCAGTAAAGTTGCCTAATACTTATCAAGAAGGTGTGTGCAGATACTGGATTATATCACACCCATGGAAGGATTGTTTTTAGTAGCAAATGGAAGTTAAGGACATGGGCTTTGATACCAGCGTGTAGGCATGGTCTGCCACTTATTAGCTGTGTGACTTTGAGCAAATTGCTTGTCTTCTCTAAGCCTTGGTGTCCTCAGCTATAAAGGAACATAACTGTATCTATCCCATTAAGTTGGGGTAAAGAGTAGATAAGACAACTCTACAAAGCCACCAGAAGTGGGCAGCCTCATTGCTGCAAGAGCCACCAAGAAAGAAGCATGAAGGAGAACCCATGAGACATGGAGCAGAGCATTTAGAGAATTTGGTATTTTACACAGGTTTTTTAAAACAAATTCAACACTACTTAAAGAGGTTTTACATAAATATTTTTTGCTCAACAATAAAAGATATTCCACCATGTCAGGGCCAGCATGTAAAAGAAATGTCTTCATCCATCCTGCTCTTCTACTCTCAGATCTATGGGGAATGTCACAATACGGACTGTAATAGCAATAGCATGTGACCATTCATCTGACCACAAATGTTGCAGCTTGCAACCTTGAAAAGAAATGACCTTCCCTTCTAATATCTGCACATGAGCCTGTTTCTCCAACTGGGCTGTCCATATGTTGGAGGCAGTTCTCTTCCAACAGAACCTAGAACAGTGCTTTTCTCTGATCACACGCTCTCCTCACATGCTTAAATAAAGTATGTAAGTGCCCAGCTCCCAAATGACAGTGAGGTTTAGGATGCTTTGTTTTGTTGAACTTCCCTAGAAGCTGAAGTCAGGAAGGTGGGCACGAATGCCTGAAGCTTCTTGACTGTTGGTACCATGACATCATTGTCAAGGTTAAGAGTGCTTCTGAGTGAGATAGACAAGACAGTTAATTCAAAGTAGTGGCTCTATTCCTTAGGGGCTGGATGATCCTCCCTGAGCCTCAATCTCTTCAGTAAAATGGGGACAAGAATAATAAATACCTATTCTCAGAGGGGTTTTTGGAGAATCAGATGAGAGCAAGTATATAAAGTACTTTGCATTGGGGTGACACAGGCACCCTTAGTAATTAGTACGCTTTCATGGTCTGCCCAAGGGCCAACATGAACATCAACTCAGCCTAGCAGGAGGTTGCTGATCCTATTCAAACTGATTACCTCTGCGGATGAGCACAAATGTCTGCGTCTCTACACTTGCTATGTACAAGTCATTGAAACCCCTAGACTTCTTCCCTTAAACACAAGGAAAACTGTCAGAAGAAAAACTTTCTGTTTAGTGAAAGGCTGCCCTGGCTAACTTCCAGAACCATATTTTGCAGCTTTAGCTCAAAGTGTTTTTTTTTAATTTGTGAATTTATTTTCATTATTGGCATTTTGTGAATGGGTGGTATAAGAGTTGAGCATTTGTAACTTCCCATCCCACTCCCCAACATAAATGTAGCATTTATATTTGTAGATTTATTTAATATTTGAGTTTCTTGGGGCATATCTGGGTTTACCTTTTTCTTGTCTCCTCATGTGAAAACCAGCATCACAATAAACCTGAGTTCTGAGTTAAAAGGTATTTTCTAATGCAGCCCGATTTGCAGCTTTTTGTTTGATTTCACCTCAAAAAATGCTGCTTGAGCCGCCAGAATTAATTGCTTCCCATTACAAGGCTTTCTTTGGTCATTATTCTTTTATATCAAATCCATGCCGATGCAAGTAGTTTTTTCAACTTAAAAATAAACTTTAAAAACTGAGGTTAAATGAGGAAACAACCATGAATCCTCACTTCTTATTCAAGTCAGAAGGAAAAGAATATTTTAACCTTCAAATTCTCACTCAAAAGGAGCTTTCAAAGTACTGACTCATCTCAGAAGCTCTGCGCACCATTCCATGGTGGTGGTGGTGGGGGTGATGCTCATATGTTAAGCTTCTCTAAGAGGCTCCTAATGTGTACATGCTTGCCCAGGGACAGCTGTACTCAACATGTGGCAACATACATATGTCACACACAAGGTATTAACAGAGATGATTTCACTCTATGGAGTTGTTTTCACATCTGACTTCCCAATCTATGCTAATGAGTACTTCTTTTTCTTCTATGAGATGAAAACCTCTCACTTAGGCTTTTGGACACCAGGCAACAATTGAGCAAATGAAAACAAAGGGCAAAGTGGTAGGTCATCTTCCATCAGTGACGGAGTTTCAGTGAGATTTATGAACACTCCTCTCAGAAATTTATCACCTGATTCTCATGCCCTTTGAATCTAGCCCCTTCATGAAACACTCTTCTTTTGAAGCTTCCTGCAAAGCGGGACACATTGGTTTGTTACTGCTCTTATTTTTGTCTCCCACACTCTCCACATGTATTTCTGTTTATGTCCTTCTGTTGACACTATTCTGAGGTCCCAGCTCCCAGGAAATACTGATGTTACATCAGGAGTCGGAACAGTCCCTAGCATCTGGCCTGGTGTCTGGAGCACAGACGGCATTTAGAAAAAGCAGGAATGAACCACAGGGGCCACATATGTAGGTGAACAAAGTGGGCTGGAGACAATGACAGGTAGTGGTGCGATTATGGAAAACTGGACAGCGCATGCCTAAAATCGGCAATGGCCACGCACCTCCAACTCCATGAGGAAATGTAGGTACAGTGGGGATAGGTCTGCTGATTACTCAAGGGAAGCCAGATAACTGGATTTTAATGTGAAAACTCCTGATTTTTAAATGTTAGCAACAAATTCCAAATTAAAGAACACCACCTGGGTCATATTAGGCTCATCAATTTGTAATCTTTGGTTTAATATGAGGTTGCTCTAACTTTCTTATAAATATTAGTTGGATGAATGAATGAACAAATGAGATGAACTAGGATCTCTGAACTGGGAGTGGTCCTTGCTTAGGTAACCCTTCTTCCCCAGAGCTCACTTCCCTGTCTCTCTTGAAGCTTACGGCTATTACCTGGTGTAGTTACCACAGTCTGCTCATCTGTGGCTTAGGAACAGATTGAACCTCATCACCTCGGGCTCCTCCGGGACCACCAACGTGGATCTCATGTCAGGTCCTCGGAGCTGCTATGATCTGTGACTAATTTCCTCCTTGGTGCATGTTCTGCCTTCACACAAGCCAACAGAGTGGCTTTGTTTTGTTTTGTTTCAAATCTTATTTGGGTAAGGAGTGGAAGTAGCCCATTAGGTGTAACAGTTCCCAATTATCTTGCACAGAACTATCTGGGTCAGAAAAATGCAGTGGAGGGTTCTGAGAGGTAAGTTAGGACCACAGAGGGAGGTGCCATATAATTACATGGGAATTATCATCCTCGAACAGTGAACAATAACGTGAGGTCATCACTGTGGATCATCCAGATGGTTCATAATGAAATGCCCAAGTGAGTCCCCAGATACTCTGACTTCTTATAAACTTGTCACCTAATTTGCAGCCTTGCTCCTCTGTGGTGTTGCTTAGCAATATCAATGGTAACTGATTTCTGTCCTGTGAGAAGCTGACTTGGGCCATATTTCACTGTAATTTACATGCTCTCGGTGATCAAACAAGAAAAATGGGACCTGGATGTGCTGTTCTGTTGCTTTCCTTTTGAGGTGCATTGCGGGAGGGAGAAGGCGCAGGAAAAAGAAAGCAGGTTTCTGGAAAGGAGTTTTACAGAAAAACAGTGAGCAACTTGGGCAAGAAAATCAACCCCAAACGGTGTGGTTAAAGCAAGATTTCCTGAGGTTTTATGAGTATCCTTTTAATCATGTAATTAAAAATCTCAATGACAACCTTAACATAATTTAAACTGATACTTTTTTCCCCAAAGGGATGGAGAAAAGCAAGTGATGATATAGCGTAACAGCTACATCATTTATAGTTTGGAGCCATACAGACTTGACTTGACAACTAGGTCTGCCACGTACTAGCCCTGAGGCCTTGGGCATGTTACCTAACCTCCCTGATACTCAGTTCCTTCACTTACGTAAAATGGGAACAATAATAATTGTCTTGTAGGGTGGGGTGAGGATTACAGGTACTTAACATATCACTGGCACATAATATTCATTAAACATATGGTAGGTATTGCTGTGGCTTTAAAATATCAGGGGCGCCTGGGTGGCTCAGTCAGTTAAGCATCCAACTCTTCATCTCCGTTGAGGTCTTGATCTCAGGGTTGTGAGTTCAAGCCCTGTGTTGGGCTCCATGTTGGGTGTGGAGCCTACTTTAAAAAATAAAAAGTATCTATTGGTTTTCCTTCAAATAGATAGCATTCTTCTGATCTTTACAAAATCAGAAAGAACCTGATATCAAGACACCTTCTCATCATCATGCAGAACATGGAGGTCTTGTAGCATAAGTTTTGGAGTCAATAGATGTGGGTTTTATTCCAGATTTTTTTTTTTTTTTGAGAAAGACAAAAAGAGTGCGAGTAGGGGAGAGGGGCAGAGGGAGATAGAGAGAATGCCAAGCAGGTTCCATGCTGAGGCTTCATCCAATGACCCTGGGATCATGACCTGAACCAAAATTAAGAGTTGGATGCTCAACTGACTGAGCCACCCAGGTGCCCCCAGACTTCAATTTTTATTAGACAAGTGACTTTGTAGTAACATACTCAGCCTTTCAGAGCCTTAGTTTCCTCATCAGAGTCCTAACTCTAGAACTCCCTATTGTGTTGTTGTAAGATACTTTACGTAATGTCTGGAACAGTGGAAGTGCCCCATGAATGGGAGCCATCATTCTTTGTGCCAAAGGCCAGTGAGTGAGGAGTATTCAGGCTAACACAATAAGTCACAATAAATGACTACCTACCAGTAGAAACTTGTTCTAACTATCCTTTCACAGGCTCATATTGGAGAAGAAACAGGTAAAAGGAGAAGAGTGGCAAAAATAATGACCTATTATATCATGCCAAAGGAAGTCTATAAATGTTACATTCTTTTTTCCTGTTTTTAGAGAGAGGGCACACATGTTTGAATTGGGGAGGGCTGAGGAAGGAGAGACAGACTCTTAAGCAGGCTCCACACCCAGCATGGAGCCCAATGAGGGGCTCTATCTCATGACCATGAGATCATGACCTGAGCCAAAATCAAGAGTTCGTAGCTTAACAGACTGAGTCACCCAGGCGCCCCTGTCATATTCTTTTGTATAACCTGACATCAAGTACATGGACACTGTTGGCATTATTTAAAGAATGTACAGTTCAGGGAAAGAGATAATATAAAGATCGTTAAGTTTTGATTTTCATGAGGAAAGCTCAAAAGGGACTTTAGCTGTTTAGGAAGGTGGAATTGTTCAGTGGTTAAGAGAGGGCCAACAAATCTGGATTTGAATATGGCTCTACCAATTACTTCTCTTCTGTCCTCAGGCAAATTATTTCATTACCCTACCTTTCAGTGTCCTTATCTATAAAATGTTTTAATAGAAGTTCCTATCTCATAAGGTTGATGTGAAAATTAAATGAGTTAATTTATATAAAATGCTTAGCACCGTGTCTGGTACACAGTAAGTATTCAATAAACGGTCGTTTTTCCAGTTGTCATGATAATCACCCTTGTGGGCATCTACCCGGAATTTTGGCTAAATCTTTGACACTTTCTCTGGTGTCTTCTTTTTCAGCTAGAGTTTCCAAAGACAAAATTTTATTGTCAAAGATAGTGAAAAACTATAGTTTGAATACCAAAGAGCACAGAATATCAGCTACCATCCACATAAAATTTGGAATTTATCTCTTATTTCAGAAAATCACTCAGAGCCCTCCTAATAGCAAGTTTCTAAAACACATTTTCAATACATTTTTGTGTGTCTGGGCAAATGGTTAGGAAGCTAACCATTTTACTAATGACATATCCTAACATCTCGGGCACACTTATGCATCTCTGGGAATTGAAAGATTATGTTTATAAAATCAAGCAAGATGTACTTTTTGATTGAATCTTAATAAATTTGGGGTGCAGGCTATGGACACATATCTCAGTCTTTAAAAGTGGCAAAACACTCCATTCTCTTTTCCTGTATTCTTTTTTTTAAAAGGACTTATAAGGTGGTGTATATAGACAGGCCAAGCATTTTTTTCACAAACATAGGAGCTTGGTTATATTACATGTGACCAAGAACCACGGGGTGGGGGTGGGGGTGTATGGCGCTAGATGGTGCTGAAGCTTCCACTTCATAAACCACACCCACAAACCAACCAGTCAGAAAGCCCTATCAGTTCCATCCCTAAATATCCTCAATTCTGTCATTTCTGCTTCATTCCCACTGCCCCTGCCTTAGTCCAGGCTCTTGCCATAGTCCTATTTGAACTTTCAATTCCTAATCCTTCTCACCTCCTACTGTCTACTCCCAGCACCTCTCACCTGTCTTTCACACTTTCCAGGGTAATGCTTTCAAAACACAAAACCAAAATACAACAGCTCTACATCCTACACTTTTTGTGTTGGACTTTTGTTAGGTTTCCTCGTTTATTCAATCCTTTAGAACCCAGTTCTGAGGCTCCCTCCTGCAGGCAGCATCCCTGAACGCTCCCTATCCCTAGTGGGAGTCACGCCCTCCTGTGTGTCTGTTCCAAGTACATACTTTTGTTGTGTGCTCATCAAATGTACCTTAACCTATTGGCTTTCTGCCCTATAGGGCAAAGAATCATCTAACTCATTTTGTTAATTTTAGCACCCAGCAGAGTTCCTGGCACTCTGTAGGTGTTCAAATGTTGCTGTACTGAATTCAATCTATTTAATAGTGTACTGTTAATCTTCTTCAGCCTAGTTACCTTCAGTACCGATGCCTATGGTTCCTTCCATTTTAGTGTTCTAACAGTGCAGTTTCAATGTTTCTGTTTTCAGTATCTCTGCAGGGAGAGAATGTATGTGCCCTTAACTCTTGGGATCCTTTTCATTGCCTTGGTAAAGTAGGAAGATTTACATCATGCGTGAGTGCCATCAGTAGAGTCTTTAGCACAAAGAAGACAAAATGGCGGTGCTATCTTGGAAACGGAGATGGAAAAAACCACTGGTGCAGAGAATGGATACTGCATACTGGCTAGAGAACAACTTGGATGTTCTCCTGGATCCCATCTTGCAGCCTGGCTGGATTCAGTAGGTTTTTGCCAGACAGAGAGAATCAGTGCTAAATTATATCCATCCACTGGGTCAGTGAGCTGAGTTTTTACCCTGTGATGTACTGGGCATCACACAATATCAGAAAAGTATACAAGAAAAGCATCCTAGGGGAAGAGAGGAAAACCAATAAAATTTAAAAAAAAAAACAAAATAAAAGAGAAAACTCTAGCCATCTAAGGGGAGAAAAGGGCAAGAGGTAAGGGAGAAGCCTTGAGAAGTTAAGAGAATGTGAGAAAAAAATGAAAAAGAGGAAAAAATGACTATGAGACAGACAGGAAATTAATGCCACTAACGTGGGAGTAAATTAAAAGTTTAAACTATTCTTTTTTTTAATTAAAAACAGTTTTCTTTTAGAGGGAGAGAGAGAGCGTGAGTGGGGAAAAGGGGCAGAAGGAGAGAGAGAATTTTAGGTGCCATGTTCAGTGCAGAGCCCAAGGTGGGGCTTAATCCCATGACCCTGGGATCATGACATGAGTTGAAATCAAGAATTGGTTTCTCAGCCAACTGAGCCACCCAGGTGACCCCAAAGTAAAAACTATTCTTATAATTAACTATCCTACTCTTTAGTATTGTCCAGGATGTCATTTTACTGATTGCTTGGATCCCTACCACAATGGAAAGAATCACCCAAATTATGAAGAATTTAAAGCATCAAATCATCAAATTTAAAGTAGAAAGAAGATTCATGCAATCCTCTAAATGTCTTTTACATGTAAATCCATTTACCATTACTCTTAACTTAATGGTTTTTTTTTTTATTTCTGAGAGAGAGAGAGAGAGAGAGTGCATGAGCAGGGGAAGGTCAGAGAGAGAGGGAAATACAGAATCTGAAACAGGCTCTAGGCTCTGAGCTAGCTGTCAGCACAGAGCCCAATGCGGGGCTCAAACCCACAAACCATGAGATCATGACCTGAGCCGAAGTCGGACGCTTAACTGACTGAGCCACCCAGGCACTCCCATTATTCTTAACTTAAATGCCATATTTTGTAAAGTGGGACTATACAAGTGAGTTTAAAGTCCACATGTAAATATAGGGCAGAAGATCAAGACATGTTTCATAAATAGTTCATCATCCACCTTAGATTAAATAGCAAATGACGGCCAGTGAACCACAGATCTGATGAAGTTAGAGGAGGCAAGGATCTTTTCATCCCCATGTATATAAATGGTGGCCTAATGATATTTCTGGAAGATTAAAAAATTAGTACCATCATTGGTTTTCCAGATTTGTAGCAATACTTTAGAAAGAGAAATTTTATTTTTAGTCTGCTGAACATCTGAAAGCCATGGACCCCAGGATGAAATCAGTACTTTTTGGAAGGAAATGAGTTAAGTGCCATGTCACATGACTTCCTTCTTGTTGTACAAAGGACAGGAGAACTTGGTAAATACAGAGAATACAACTATACAGTTTCAGGATAACTTTTGCTCCACTAAAGGCCAGAATACCAAAAAGATCAGTTCCCATGTTATGTTCTAAGTAGGTATCATAGGATCTAAACAATTGGCACATGCTAGGGGCACCTGGGTGGCTCAGTCGGTTAAGCGTCCAACTTCGGCTCAAGTCATGATCTCACAGTTCGTGAGTTCAAGCCCTGTGGCGGGCTCTGTGCTAACAGCTCAGAGCCTGGAGCCTGCTTCGGATTCTGTATCTCCCTCTCTCTCTGTCCCTCCCTCACTCATGCTCTGTCTCTCTCTCTCTCTCAAAAATAAACATTAAAAAATTTTTTTAAAAATTGGCACATGGTAACCAGCCATCTTTTGAAGGGAAAATATAGAAAAAATAATAAGTTACTACTGCATTACCGAAAAGTACCTGAAAATATGATGATTGCATGGAAAAAAATAAGAACAGCTGAAAACAATTTATTTGACAAATGTCTACACAGAACTGATGAGGTGTCAGGCAATATTCTGCATCCTCTATGAATAGCACTGTAGTGGTATATTTACTAGCCCTAAGAGATAGATATCATTATTTTCCCTGTTTTACAAAAGAGGAAGCCAAGTTAAAGAGAATTTAAATAATGTGCCCAAGGTCATTCAGGAAGTTAGTGGCAGAGCTGAGATTTGAACCAAGGTGGTTGGCTTTGCAATGGGTCTAACAACTACACCATGCTCCTCTTCCCATGAGTCTGATGGGAAGTGGCCATCACAAACATGCCCAGCAGGGGAGAGAGCCCATATACATCAGCATATTGTATGATGATACCTTCGAGCATCAAGAGTTGGCTCCTCATTGTCTAATATTACTAGGGTATGTTTCTGAGGTCTAGAAAAGAGTACGTTTTTCTAGCAAGGAAACTCTGCATGACATATTGCATCACACATGGAAAGGAAGGTGGTTAACTGGAGAAACTTTTTTCGGAAACGGCAGACGAGAATTTCCATCACAAATAGTTTTGTGGAAAGAAGCAGACTCACTATGATTTTTAACTCCTGGCAGTGATGGTTGTTCTGGCCTAAATGTCACAGTGTTGAAGCAAAGCTGCACTAGCTATGGGTTATTTGGGATTAAGTGCTGCTGCCCTGAGAAGTCAAGGAGAGAAATTACCACCCTGGAAGGAGCAATGTAGATTACCACAACACATTTCTGAGGCTCTGAATCAGCAACAATATTTAATCTGATTTTCAGGAAGTTAACTCGTTGGGGACAAGCACTGGCTAATGTTCCCCTAAAGACTTATCTATAGTGGGGGCTTGTAAAAAAAAATGTTTCCCAATGGAGTAACCACTCACATCAGCTTGCAAGAAGAGTGTGTTTGTAAATGAATGAATGAATGAATGAATCCACACAGAAAGAAGAAATCAATCTGATGTAGACCCATAAGCTTTATATAAACAACAATCTTGCTTAACTCTGGATGTGTGTGTATGTGTGTATGTGAGTGTGTATGCATGTGTATCATACAGTCTCATTCAAGCCCCTAGATTACCTGTAAAGGACAGTTTGGTGTGGGTGAGGGAATTCTTTTTAATGACTGAGGTGAGGAGGACAGATTTGGGGGATCTGATATTGTGGGATCAGAGGAAAACAGACTCTGACAGGAGCGTTAGGATTTGTGTTTATGATATGATCAATATCCAGAGGTGAGACCACACACAGGGCACACCCCAGACCCAAGAGTCAAGGTGGGAAGAGTTTTGGCTATGATCACAGCAAGCTGTCTCCTAACTGAATGCAAGTCATCCAACTTGCTCTCCATTAAGCAAGGTCCTGCCGTTTATTAAACAAGCAGAGATGGGGTGCCTGGGTGGCTTAGTCGGTTAAGTGTCCAACTTCAGCTCAGGTCATGATCTCACGGTTTGTGGGTTCAAGCCCTGCGTTGGGCTCTGTGCTGACAGCTCAGAGCCTGAAGCCTGTCTTTGGATTCTTTGTCTCCCTCTTTCTCTGACCCTCCCCTGCTTACACAGTCTCTCTTTCTCTCTCAGAAATAAATAAAACATTTTTAAAAAATTAAACAAGCATAGGTGTCCTTTAGTGTTTCATTGGCAAGAAAACATTCTCTTATCATAGATGATACTTATATATCGATACACATTTTGAACAGGCAGAGTCATTGGTAAAATCAAAGTACATTTTCAGTGCTGCTCCTGTCTTTTGGTCACTACATCATCATGCCTGTGATAGCTCCTCACTATCTCTGGAACTCTTGAGTCCTTCCTCTGAAGGAGTTCTAACTGCATCTTTTGAGCATGTGATAAGTTAAAGAGAACAAAGATAAATCTGTAAGATTATGGATGCTTCTACGTCTTTTTCCTTCTCTGTGCTCAAGTGCTATCAAAATCACCTTTTTGGCCACATTCCTTCATTGCCTTTACTTCAAAGCAAAATTTCTTGAAAAAGAGAGAGTTAGAGAGAGAGAGAAAGGGAAAAAAACCTCTGTCCTTCAAAGCAAACCTTCTTGAAAGAGAGAGAGTTAGAGAGAGAGAAAGGGAAAAAACCTGTCCATACTCCAAAATCATTGATTTCAATGAGACCACTGACATTCCCTTCATGCCTCAAATGAAACTTATTTATAATGTGTAAAGCCCAAAGAGAGATTCAATTTCAATCATCTTTGCCATTCAAATCCAAGAGTAATGCTTTACTATTCCCCAAACACAGGAGCTATTTGACTTGTCCCTGCATTTGCTCTGTGAGAGGCATTAATAGTCTGTCTTCCTCTACCCGGGCATTTAAACTGCCGTCATCTTATTAAAAACATGGCCGGTAGATAGGATTGTTTTCTTCTCCAATAAAGATTTTTCACTCCTGTTGTCTACTCACTTACCAGCTGAGGCTGCATGTAAACAGTTTTCTTGGCTAATTTAAACTGATCTATGACTTGGGATAAAGAGAAAGGTGACAATACTGCCTTTCAGGGCCAACTTCCCCATATTTTGAGTGAAAATAGGCATGAAAATGACTTTCTTCTAGGATCAAATGACAACTTATGAAAACTCATATTGAAGCTGTGTTTAAAAATAGAAGCTAGGGAAGTAACAAGTTCTGCTGTTTGGTGAGAAAAAAAGAAAAGCCAGCAAGCAAGTGAACATTTTTAATCTTAATGTCAGTTTCAAGTTAACACTAGATGTATATGTTAAAGAATTGGAATGATTTTACAAAATAGATGTATGGCTATGTGTGCAGAAGATGGGTATGTGCAGCTATAGATGGGAGTCCTGGGTGCATAGAAAACATTTAGGCTCTGAGGGCAAACTCAGGAGCTAAGTGACTATGAGCAAGTAATGTCAATCTCTGTACCTCAGTTTCCTCAAAAATTCCCACAGCTACTATTCAGGGAATTACTGAGATGAATGTCAGGTATGTGGCACAGTGTACACACTTGACCAATTCTACTCCTTAGTTTTCCCTCTTCACCATCTGTAAGGCCCTTCCCATCCTACCTTTGAGTCATGCACACACATACACATGTACACAGACACACACAGGGACACACACACACACACACACACACATCCCTAGTGCCCCTTGACAGGAGAGACTGCTAGAAAGTTAATTCAAGGGCCTGCTCCTCTCAAAGGAGCTCCCATTCTGGTTGGGTCAACAACCCTAGTTTTGAATCTCCCTGAGTCTACCGGTTCCAATGCCTTGAACTCCTGCCTTCTCCCCTGCCTGCCCATGCTCCTCGCCTCCTTTGAGAACCACACGCAAACTCACTTTCTGTAGGCACACTCCCCTGCTGGCTCTGCCTTCAGGTTCATGCCCTGAGATGACCTTCCTCAAGCTCCAGCAAGCGGTGATCGCCCACACTCAGGGTTTACTCCGCCCACCCCTGTGCTCAGTATAGTTTATTCATCTGCACTTGTCACAGTGTGATGTTGCCTCCACAAATGTGTGTTTTCACAGCTTCAGGATGGAGGACCTTGTTCCTTCAAATAAATGATGTGGGTGCTCTAGGAAACCCCTCTCTATCTCCCAGAGTGCTCTGCCTAAGAGCACCGAACAGATTCCATAGGACAGTGGCCCTCACCTCTGACTCCTATTTCCCAGGGTCTCCTCTGGGAAAACCCCAGCTGCCTCTGGTCCAGTCCTCCTCCTTCCTGCTGACCCGTTCAACCAGAACATCCCAAAGCTGCATTTTGATCTTTGATGGGGGCATATTTTCCCTTTTCGTGCTTTGTGAAAAATGTTTTTGCTCTTCTTCCATATTCTACATAAATTTACAGATTGAGCTGATCAAGTCACATGAAGTATCTTTTTGGGATTTCAATTTTGGGGAGTTGCATTTAGAGTTTAATTGGGGGAGAACTGATATCTTTATAATACATCAACATTGCTTGAGATCTTCTGGGTTCTTCAGGTATTTGCTATAAAGTTCTTAAACATTTCCTTTGGCTTAATTCTTGGTACTTGATGGCTTTGTTGCATTTGTAAGTGGTGTCTTTATTGCTTTTATGTTTATCATCACCGATCTGGAGGAGAGTTATTCAATCAGGCACCTTGCTAAAGGATTTGACTTGAGGGGATTCTTCATAGTTCTACCAGTTTAAAATTTTTTACTCTTCTCTGTGGGAATTCTTTTGAACAAAGGGTTCTGCTATTAATTTTTTTTCAAGTTTGAAAACTCATGGGGAAGATGGTGAAAACACCAGATATTTGCTACTCAATTGTGAAGTTTTACAAGTGAGATGTCCTGGAATTCAGGTCACTGAGGCTGCTTGCTCACTGACTGCCCATTGCCTGAGCCAGACTGATAAAGCCTGGGACAGACATGCGGATGTCCCAATAATGACTGGAGGGGAGATGAGGGAGTAAAACTGTCCTTCAGGAAGCCAGGAGAAAGCCTCCCAGGATGCGCCCCTCACCAGTCTGAATGAAGGTAACATGAATGGAAAGTCATGGCAGCAGAGATGGACTCTGGTAACGTGAAGTGAATTTGCAAAGGGAAAAATCTGCCTGTCTTTCTAACAGCAAATAAGCTAGGTATGAGCACAGTGTCATTTTCAGACATCTCATTGTGGGATTCTGAAGGTTTTATCACGAAAAACAGCCTGAGGGGGAATCACATACTAGGCAGGGGGACCCGCTTTCCTAAACTGCCTCAAGCCCTATAGTTAAATAATCCTTCAGTTCAATTATAGCTCATTAGGCAAGTATTAGTCTTACTTTTGTGTTTCTCTGGTATCAAGTGCACTTGTCAGATTTTGCTCTTAATAGTAAAATTGTTTTTACTATGAAAAAAAAGGTAAATCAAAATTTTAAAATTCCACAAGGAAGGAGAAATTACTGGAGTTGTAGGAGATAATCCCTGAATCCACAGAGACTGAATGAGGAACTTCGTTTGCAATTTCCTTCGCAAATACAATTTAACATAAGAAGATGTGGGAGATGCTATCTTATAGGCGTTTGCTTTTGTAAAATGAGTGGAAGGCTAAAACAGTAAGCTTTTTTAGAATTCTGCAGTGATGTGACTCTTTGTGATTCTTTGACCATATAAAATTAGGCCTGTGGAATGCAACAAGTAAAAGAACCAAAGGGATAACCAAGGGAAGAAAAGGAAATGAAATAGAAGAACCAAGCATTTGGAAAGAAAAGCAGGAGGGGACAGGAAAACTCATCAAGAAGGCGAGAGACAGACAGCAAACATCTCCAATCACAGCAGTACCTTCAGAACCAGAGAGGGATTTAGTCGCTCATTCAGCAAATATTTACTGAGCATCTACTTCATATAAGTGCCATGCAAAAGGCTGGGGATACAATGGTGGCCACAGCAGATACAATGGTGGCCATGGCAGAAACGACTGCTATACATTCTTGAATGAACAGACAACCATCAACTGACTAGGACTTTGCTGGTCACAATCAGAAAGAGCCCCTTGGCAGGGCATGGACCAAGACAATGTACAAGGCCAGAGAGAGAGAGAGAGAGAGAGAGAGAGAGAGAGAGCTCTCCAGCAGATAAATTATAAAGGCAAGGAGTCATTTAATGCATTCAACAAGTATGTGTTGGGGTCCATGTGTGTGGGGTGCCCCATGTCCTGCCCTGCCAGCTATACCAGGGAGAGACAGGCAGCAACAACAAATAGGTACCTTCATGGTGACAAGTGTCGCAGAGAAATAATAGACTGGGTCAAGGAAGATCTAAAACTCTGCTTTATTATCATTGTTTTGATTTTGCTACTTTTCAAAGGCTAATGGAGTAAGGCCTCTCTGATCAGGTGACGTCTGAAGGCTGATTTGAAGGAAGGGAGGGGAGAAGCCATTTGGATATCCGGGGGAATAAAGAACATGTGCAAAAGCCCTGAGGTGGGAGTGTGCTTGGAGTTTGTGTGAAGAAGCTGGTGGGCAGCCAGAGAAGTGAGGAAGGAGAGGAGGGCTGTTAGAGGAGGAAAGAAGGGGAGGAGAGGGGAGGAGACACAGATAAAGGGAGGGCAGGAATCAGGGGGCCTTAGGGCTTTTACCATTGGTGAGATGGTCTCGAGCAGAGGTTGGGTATCTTTCACTTATGCTTTAGGGTAACCAGGATTCTTAGATGACAGGTTTGGTGTGTGTCTTTTCTGGAGGAGGATACAGGGCTACTGTTCAAAAGTTGGACTTGTGGGCCAACAGAAGGCCCTTCAAAACAGGGAAGGGAAATGTCCCATCTGTTCTCTGCAAATCAGGAACTGAGCAGACAGGATTAAGGTTACTAAGGACAGGAAGAAGAAGGGGCACACAATTGACTTTCACTGGGATCTACATGGAGTTCCATGTTTGGGGAGGCAAGAGTGGCCTGTTCTAGTTCCTTTGTAAGCTGGGGTGGTCACACAGCTCCATTCTGACCTGTGTGGTATAAGTGGAAGTCTGCTTCTGGGAACAGTACGGTTTTTCTGATTAAAAAAAGACAGCTGCACTGTCTTCTTCCCAGAATACTGGGATGCTGGGGGAGGGGGGAACTTGAGGGGAGCAGCTGCCTTCTGATGAGGATGGGAGAAACACACTTTGGATGGAAGAATGGAAAAAACAGAAGGACACTGTGTTCCTCATGGCAGAGGGGAACTGTGTGACCAGCCTTGGACTGCTTGCTCTTGGGCTTCTGGTTAAATAAGAGAAATAAAAATCTAAAAAAACGATTAATGCCAATCTGAAAAGGCTATTTATACTACATGATTTCATCTGTATGACATCCTAGAAAAGGCAGAACTATGGGGACAATATAAAGATCAGTAGTTGCCAGGGGTGTGTGTATGTGTGTGTGTGTGTGTATGTGTGTGCACATGAGACGCATGTACGGGCAAAGCATAGAGGATTTTTAGGACAATAAATACTCTGATAGTATAATGCTGGATATATTTCATTACACATTTGCCTAAACCCATAGAATGTACAATACCAAGAGTGAACCCCAAGGTGAGGAAGCTATTCATGTGTGGGGGTAAGTGGTGTAGGGGAACTCTTTGTACCTTCCCCTCAATTATGTTATAAACTCAAAACTTCTCTAAAAAATAGTCTTAAAGAAGCCTCTTAGTAGTGCCTGGGTGGATCAGTCGGTTAAGCATCCAACTTCAGCTCAGGTCATGATCTCATGGTTCGTGACATTGAGCCCTGCATCAGGCTCTGTGCTGACAGCTCAGAGACTGGAGCCCATTTCAGATTCTGTGTCTTCCTCCCTCTCTGCCCCTCTGCCACTAACATTATGTCTCTCTTTCTCCTTCAAAAATAAACATTAAAATTAAAAAAAAGAAGCCTCTTAAATTAAGCCATTACAACTGGATTCTATTACATGACACAGAACACAATTTTAACTGGAAAATCATTGCCAACAGCCAATGAGCACTAATTGAATGATTCTGGGGGTATTATTGTATTGAATGCTCCCCATAGAGCTTTGATGGTGGAACTATCATCATTCTCTTTTATAGGTGAAGAAACCAAGGCCCTAAAAGGTAGAGGAATACCAATCATAAATGGTCTCTGGTGGTGCTACCATTATCCCATTTTAAAAGTGGAGAAACTGAGGCCCAGTTAGGTTGAGAAACTTGAGCAAGGTCTCAAAGCAAGAGGTTGAGCCAAGATTTGAACCCAGGTAGTTTGATCCTTGGACCGCATGCTGACTTTGTTACTACATGGCCAAACACTAATGGCATTCCACATGCCTTGTCCCCACATCAGTGTCTCCATTCCATCACCCAGTCACTGGGCTCTCCTGGAGTTGCAGATTTAGCTATGGGATACCTTTTCCTGTGTCGAATAGTAGCCAGGTCATCCTAGATGGGGCGGTCAACAGTAACTCAGCAGCTGAGGGATGAGAATAAGGGGCACCGAAGGCTCACAAGAGTGGCTGCAACTCAAGGTGTGGGGGATGTGATGGGAGGGCCCAAGGCTAAGACAGGCCTTGCTGCAAAGGCGTATGTATGGGAAATTTACATCTTCCAAACTGAATGTGTGATTGGTTTGGGGATAGGTCAGAGCTCCCGCCATTTGTGCTGGAGTCTACACCGGAACAGAGAACACCGAGTTGGACGTGAGACTACACAAGGCAGCAGAGGAACACAAGAAGACTTGGCGACTTGGAAACACAGACCTGGAGTCAGGTAGATGCAGGTTCAAACTGTGGCTCTGCCATTGACTGCCTGTATTGTTTGGTGAGGCAAGCCACAGCCTCTTTACACTACAGTGTCCTCCTCTGAATGATGGAGGAGGGCTAGTGCAAGGATGAAATGAGATGATTTATATAGAGCACTCAATGTAGTGCCTGGCTCATAGTAAGCACTCTGTAAATATTCGTTAGTGGTATTATTATTTAGACAAATTGATAGTAGAAGCTATACAATCCCAAAGTGTGACTTCCAGCACCCTTATTTTGGGTTCATCAAGATGTATATCTTCATAAAGATCTTTATGATATAATGGCTTTTAGAGAAAATGTTAAAATCAATATGAGACACTGAGTATATTAGAAAGATCAATTCAGACAGCCATATTGTGATCCCAAAGATTGATAATGCTAGCTTTCTAGGGCTTTCTTATAGAAGAAACACATTCCTTATTCCAACTATTTACACATGTTATACGCACATACCTTTCTCTCATAAGCGATGTCCTATTCATTCTATGGCCCTGGAAAGGCACTGCTCAGTTTTGTTTTGGACTAAACCTTCATCCAAGGTAAGGTGACTATGGCTTTGTCCCTTTCCCACAGTGTAGTCTGTCCAAAGCACACCAATGAATACATGAGCCAATCAATGGTATGTGTCCCCGAAACAGATTGGATTAGATTAAAAGTAGTTTCAAATTCTCTGATGTCTTTCCATTTTGAAATAGAGTCTTCTCCTTCTCCCCTATAGTCTGAGCTGGCCTTTGTGGCTGCTTGACTGGTAGAATGCAGAAGTGACATTTAGGGATTTCTCAGGTTAGGTCACTGGAATCCTTGTAGCTTCTGTTTGGGCCTCTTGGAAGACTTGCTCTTGGAACCCTTAGCCACTGCATCTAACCATGCGGAAAGGCCCTGAGATAACATGGAGAGTGGAGGGTGGGGTGGTATCCAGTTGAGTCCAGCCTCCTACTCTAGTTCCAAAGGTGCCAGGCCCATGAATTAGGTCCAGTTGGACTCTCTAACCAGTCCATCTACTGTATAACAGCAAGTGACCTCCACTGATACCACATGGAACTGAAGAATCATCCCACTGATTCCGGCCCAAATTCCTGATCCATGAAATCATGAGCAATTATAATATGATGGTAGAGTCAGAGGCTTAACTGACTGAGCCACCCAGGCACCTGGTGCTTTTTTAAAAATTTATTTATGTTTAAGTTTATTTATTTTAAGCTTATTTATAAGTTTTGAGAGAGAGAGAGAAAAGGAGAGAGAGAGCAAGAGTGAGCATGATCAGGAAAGGGGCAGAGAGAGAATCTCAAGCAGGCTCTCAGCATGGAGCCTGATGCAGGGCTCGAACTCACAAACTACAAGTTAATGACATGAGCTGAAATTAAGAGTCAGAGGCTTAACTGAGTAATCCACCCAGGCACCTAGTGCTTTTTTTAAAACAATTATTTATTTTTAAATCTAGTTATTTTAAGCTTATTTATAAGTTTTGAGAGACAGAGAGAGAGAGCGAGAGAAAGTGAGAGTGGTCAAGAGGCAAAGAGAGGAAGAAAGGGAATCCTATATAAGCTCCACACTGTCAGCATGGAACCTAATGTGGGACTCTAACTCACAAACCCCAAGATCATGACCTGAGCCAAAGTCAGGAGTCAGGGCCTTCATGGACTGAGCCAGCCAGGTGCCCCAATATGGTGGGGCCGCTTCCATCTTGGCCGCTTTGTTACATAGCAATAGATAACTGAAACCCAAACACTGCTGGATCTTTTGACTCAGGTTCAGAGGCTGAACCATCCATCAGTGAAGGCATCTGTCAACAGCTCAATCACTGGGTGGTGGGAAACAGAAACACTTGAGTGGCACAGATGAGTCAAAGAGAAATGTCTATCCATGAGCCACTGGTCCTAGATAAGGTTTCCAAATGAAGGTGAACACTTCCTCTGTGAACACTGAATGTACGCCCTGTGGTGCCAGTGCCCATCTAGGTAAACACCAGGAGCAGCATTGAACTGACCTTCATCGTAATAGGAAGCTACAGCAGTGTTCACACCACCCACCAATGGTAGGACCAGCATGTTCTACGTTGTGAAAAGGTGACAGTTTTGCATAAGGACGTGTCAGTTCAAGTGATTAGATGCAGACTATCATCTAAGAGAGAAGGCTATTTCTGAGAGCAGTGGGTTAATTTCTTTTGGCTGTTCTTGGAATGGAAAACGATTGTGAATTTTGGGGGAAAAATACCAGAGCAATCTGTTTTCTTGGCCGCGTGCTATGGAGCAATTTTAAAGCATTGAAGTGCTTTCCATATTTTCTAATCACTCAAGTCCAGAACTGATTATGTGGCTCTCAGAGTTCTCACAGACTCATACTGCTAGAGTGCTCCCTGTCTTTCAGGGAGAGGTTTCACCTTGAAAGCAGGCGCTGGATTCAGAAGGCACATCTTGCTATAGCAGGAACAAGCACTTTAATTGCACACGGCCCCACAAGGGCCAGGTGTTTCGGAAAATCACTGATGGCCCGACTCCGAGATGAACCCAGATTCATTCTGTCTTATCTCACGGAAACAAAGCATTACTTCCCCCACCAAACAGGAAGAACAACAAAAGGCCCCACCAGAACCGAAGTCTCCCAAACACACACCAGGGAAAGTTAGGTTGTGGAGGTCTCCAGGCAAGGATGGACACACACACACACACACACACACACACACACACATTCGTATACGCATAGAATGTCTCTGGAATGAGTCCTGAGACATTGGTTACCGTGTAGTTTTCTCTGGGAAGAATTGAGGACTGGAGAAAACTGGGAGACTGATGGAGGAGGAAGACATTTTTTTAATCTTAGCCTTTTGCATATTTTAAATTAAGAAGAACCATGATGAATTATTTTTTCTGAGTAATGAAATAGGATAATTCTAAACCTGTATATGGTTCTTATGACTTGCTAGGCAATGCATCAAATGCTTTATGCATATTCACTCCTTTAATCCTTACAACAACCTTATGAAGGAGACATCCTGATTTTACAAATGAGGAAATGGAGGTACAGAGGGGTTGAGTATCTTGTCCAAGGTCACACAGCTAGTAAATGCAGAGCTGGGATCTAGACCCACAGAGTTTGGCTTTGGAGTCCATCCTCTTAATTACTATATAATGCTGCCTTGCAAAAAATAAACATTCTCAGTTGCCTGCTCATAATCAAGTTGGCACAGTTAAATGGTTCTTTTCTTCTCTTGTGTGGCCCTTCAGGATGATGGGGGTGGAAAAGAGAGTGGCCCAAAATAACCAAGACATCATTTTAAACCCACGGGCATTAGAAGGCTTTGAAATTTTGTGACTATCAGGTCAAAAGCCTGACTTTGGCCACCTTGCTTAATCTTTCTGAGTTTTAGTAGCTACTATGCGCCAGGTACTCTGCTAGAGTTTGGGGGGAAGCTAGTGAATTAAATAGAGTTCCTGCTCTGTAGCAATTTACTGCATCCTCAGGGAGACAGGCGGTAAAGAGTCACACAAGTTATAATGTGAGCAATAAGGAAAAATGAAAGGGTGTGCTGAAATGAGGAGTGGGGCCCTGACTTGTACCAGATGGTCAGGAAGTGTCATGCAGACAACTTGCTGAAGAATGTGCAGGGAAAGTGGAAGAGAGTGGGAGAAAGAAAAATATTCTGGGTGGGGGGAACAGCCTCTGCAAAGACCCCGAGGCAGGAAAGAAGTACCTGACTGGAGACAGAGAGACCCCCCATGGCTAAAGCAAAGGGACAAATTGAGTTTGGAGAAACAGGCATATCCTATACACCATGATAAGCATTTCACAATTGTTCCAAGAGGCGTGGGAAACCACTGCAGGTTATAAGCAGGAGTGGCATAATTTGATTTACTTTGTAAGAGGATTACGTGAGGGGTGCTGTGTGAATAATACACAGAGGAAGAGGCAATGAGGTGGTGGAAATCCAGGGCTCTGCAGGAATCCAGGAAAATGATAAGGATAGTTTGGAGTCAAGAGCTGGCAGAGAGTAGGTAGATCTTAGATCTATGTTGGTGGTATGAGATTTTATGAAATTAGAATAATAATGTTGGCTCTGAAGTGTAGTTATAAAGTATAAATTCACTGGGGTGACAATGCTCTGTCAACTGTCAAGGGCTAGACAAAGGCAACTATTACTATAGATGAAGAAACCAAGTACTAGAGAGACTGTCATTTGCCCAATGTCACACAACTGCTTAGTGGCTGGGAGGAAGTTGACCTACCATCCCTTCCTTCCCTTCTCTGGGGGAATGGGGGGGACCCAAGAGAAGGAGGAGAGGGCTAGTGACCACATGTAATTCCTTGTCTAGTGGGCCTCTGGGTAAAGAGAGTAATTATATTTAGGATGCTCCCAGCTAAAGATTACCTCTAGCCAAGAGGACTCAGGGTCTATGAAGCAGGGCTCCTTGGAGAATATCATATCAACTATACAACTCTCTGTGGGAATGAAATGGAGATGTTTCAGAGTCAAAATGCTCTGTAGTAAGAGGTGACCCCATGATCCCCACCTATTATTCTGGGTGAGAGGTATGTATTGAGTGAGGGAAGAACGGACCTAGGGAGCCATTCTTGTGAGGTCCCCTGAATTTTTTCCTTTATCAGAATCTCTTGATGACCTGTACCTCTGAAATTATTCAGCAAAGCTTTATATTGAGTAAGAGCTCAGATTTATGTGACATGATTTGACAATCTCATCCCACATGTCCCCGGCCATATTCCTCCAATGATCCCTGTTGGCCCCCATGTAACATCAGGTCCAATTATAAGGTCCAGAGATGAAAGGAGAACAGACTAGCTTACATTTGAACCCCCTGTTAGCAGCCTAACTGTGATTCATTTGACACATAAGATAGCTACCTACTGGAAACTTAATTGTTTTAGGATAGTTATGCAAGTTAAGAAACACAGTGGGTCTGCCTTCATTGTGAATGAGTAAAACTTGGAAGAAAACAATATTGGATTCTTTGTGATGGTTCATATGATTACCCTAGGAGATGAACTAGGCCTTTCAGGTCCCCAGTGACTGGTCCTAAGCATTTACCTTCGAGAAGGCTCTTTGGATGCTCACCAACCACCCTCCAACTGTCAAAGAATCAGGACAATTTAAACGTTTTACAGTGAACATCATTCCCCAAACTATTCAGGACCCTATTAAGCATGGAGTTTCTCTCTCTCTCTTTCTCATTTACTTATTATTAAAAAAATTTTTTAAGTTTACTTTTGAGAGAGAGAGAGCAGGCAGGGGAGGGGCAGAGAGAGAGGGGGACAGAGGTCTGAAGTGGGCTCTGTGCTGACAGCAAAGAGCCCAATGTGGGGCTCGAGCTCCCAAACCTGAGCCGAAGTCGGACACTTAACCAGCTGAGCCACCTAGGTGTCCCCTTCTCTCTCTTTTTTTAAAATGCACAATAAATCTTCATACACAACTTCATTTTGGAACTTAGGAGGGATAATGAAAGAGAACCATCACTCTAGCTGGAAGGGAGAGAAGCCTTTTTGTGTTCTCTTCCTCATAACAAACTATTTATGCTGGAGGCATCAAAAGAGAACCAGTACACAGACCCCTGATCCTACTCTTGGTACCAGACTCTCCAATTGTGAACAGAGCTGTTGCAGATAAAGCATGCCAAGGGGCCAGCACTTCCTAGCAGATGCTCCACACGAGGACACTGGCAGCTTGTGTGTTGGAAGCGTAAACATATTTTCAGAAGCGAAGCCGTTTCACATCCTCTTGACCCCCAAACGAGCTCCCAAACTAACGCCTGACATTTACCTTCAGCGAGTGGGTCAAGGGTGTGAATCATGAGCTGAAAGATGCTATTCCTCATGAGGCTGTTGTGGAGGGAGGCAGAACTTCCACCTCGCTGGAGACGTGGCTTGGCCTGAGCAGAGAAACCAGACGAAGATGCTGTTAGTTCTCAGAAACTACAGGCAAGTGTACTACAGATAGGATCTCACTCGGTCTGGCGGGCACTCATTTCTGTCACATGATCGCACACCATTGGATGAAAGAGTTTCAAAGTACATTTCAAATCTTACTTTCTCACATCCTAAGTGGATCAGTTGCTACTGTGTTTTGGGGGCTGGGGGAGGGGAGCTTAGTAAATGCTAGTCAATGTGCTACATGCTTTGCCTCCATTACTTTTCCTCAATCTCAAAAGAAGCCCTATGAACTAGCTGCAGTCACTATTCCCTGTAGAAAGAGAAGGAAATTTTGTCTCAGAGAAGTGAGATGAGGTGTCCAGGTCACAGAGATGAAAATCGAAGAATGGATCTCAGGTTTGCTTCTCTCAAAGTCTGTTATTGAACCAGTGGATGATGCCTAAAATATTTGAACTGTACACCCTATCCATAAAATTTTTGAGTATGCTTATAGGTACTCATTGCTATCTCTATATCCACACATACTAAAATAGGAGCATATGTAGTATAAAACATTTGCAAAAGCAGAAATTATGAAGAATATAGGAAGTAAATGATAGAGCTGCTAATATTTTCTCCTTGCTCCCCAAAGGAACATCTTGCATATCCCCTGGAATACCTCACCTCTACCCTGAGAACCACAGCCTATGGTGTGTATTGAGTGAGATTTGAAGAGAAAGAATCTCTTATTATGAATCCACAGATAACCTTCCTGATGTCCAAGGGGGGCTTCCTTTTGTGTAAACTACTAGTGCGACCCTTTGGCTAATTACATTAAGCTGACAGGTAAGAGGGGTAGAAAGAACTTGTAGATTTGAGGTTACTTACAAACTCTTTTCATGGCATCTTCAAAAGCAAATCATCTAAAAAAAGAAACCCTAAACCGTCTGGATTTGATGGATTTTTTTATCCTGACTAGGAACTGCTTTCTCCTTCTGTGGTTGAGTCTGTGCTAGTTCACACAGGGAAAGAGGCTTCAGACGCAGCTGAGCTTTCCAGACAGCTGGGTTTTAGAGGGAGGGAGGTAATGTAGTGTGAGGGAATTAATTGCTTATTGAACTTCTCATCCAAAATTGTGACATAAAATGTGTGTGGGGGGGGCAGGTAAAAATCAAACACGATTTCCTACAAAGTGTTCCAACCATCTCCATTACAGGGTTTTCCAATGTATTGCATCACACTCAAGACCCACAGGGGGCTTTCCAAGAAGAGTCCCACAATCAAATACATTTGGCAAGTACCACCTCCTAGACCAACCCACCATTAGCATTTTAAGATACACACTGGACTTCTAAATGTAACACTAAGGAAATTTCGTTAACTTAGTTGTCTTGGACAGTGCCCATAGGTCCCTTATGTAGTAGAATACTTATTAACAATCATGGTCCATACACTGGGAGACAAACATAGAACCCACAGTAACATGAAGTATGGGTAAAGTGCCAGGGTGAGATACATGGAGAAATCGGAATTTCTCAGTGTGATTTTATTATAATTGATATTCTCTCAGAAATCATATTCTGAACTCTGATTGAAGAGGAATCAGAGGGGATTACCGATGTCTCAATTGTGAACCAGATGACAAGCTCCTCAAAGGAAGAGACTGGGCCTGTATCTCTAGTCCAGCACCAGATCTGGTTTATCCTAGGGGCTCTCACTGAATCTCATAAGTCTCTGCTCTGAGCACGACAGGAGGAGGGATGGGGTCATATGTATCTTTACTACTAGTATTTTTTCAGTCTTAAAAGCCTGTAACATTTTTTAATGCCTTGTGTTATTTGATTCAGATGATTAAGGCTCAGAGTATTTTAGGGGCAAGGGTAAGAGACTAGAATAGAGTTGAAATGTAATCACTATTTGACGGCTGCACATAAAACTCTGAAGGTCATTTCCTTGCCATGTTGCACATTACAGAATGTGATGTGTTAATTGGACAGGAACTGGAAACTGTGTTTGTCGTTAATAATTTGTCATAACCACTGTTACTATGCTCACTCTAGGAAACTGGAAGAACCTTGCTGTGGATATCTTCATTAGCGAAGGATTCTCTCTATAGAAGAACATAAAGCATTCTTTGGGGTATTATATATATATTAAACACACAGCTCTCATGCAGCATTTCTTTTGATGGAACCAAAAGAAATTTCTAACAAAGACTTAGGTGCATGCAGATACACAAAGAAAACAGATATTAAGCATTCAATCCCATAACCATCCCCAAACTTCAGTTCAACCTCCCTTGGGATGCAATCAGGAAATATTTCACTCTTTCAACTCCTATAAAAGTTTATGGCAAATGAAAGAGTGAACTCAAATGTTTTGAAACCTAGTTCCAGAAATAATTTGAACATCAGTGAATATCAGAACACAGTTGACACTAATTATAGGACAGATTAAACCATTTACGTATCCCAAGGGGGAGGATGGTTTGTTGAGCACATGAGCTCTCCTCCCCCCTCCCTGGCCCCACACTCTCCACAGGCACACAAACAGGTACAGGCAGAGCCGCTGTCTCCTACCGGTAGGGTCTGCTCATCCTTGTCCCTGGCTGTAGATGACTGCATGAGAGAAAAAGGCAAAAACAAAAGACAAATAAATACATGGTGAATCACACAGAGGTTTTACATTTAATGACAAGCATCAGTTATAAGGAAAGATTGGTTCTTTCTGCTTCTGGGAAGGAAGGAACCAACACAGAGGGTCAACCAGTATAGATTACTAGCCAATATATAATGGCTTATTTAGGCACATGGTACATTCTCCTGAACACTCAAAGTTGGATGACCAACGCAAATGCCCAGCAATTGAGGGCAGTTCAATCAATTATGGCCCATCCATGCAGCGGAATACCATGTGGTCATTAAAACAAATGAGGTAAGGATACTTGCATAGACATGCAAAAATATCTAAGATATACTGCTCCAGTGAAAAAAATTAAAATCTTATTTGTCATCTCATGTTATAAATGAAAATAAATTAACAATACTTCGGTATACGTAACAAAAAAATTCTGTAAGAATCATACCAAACTTTTGCTAGTGGTTATTATTGGTGTTGGGATCACAAGGAAGAGTGTTCTTTCAAGTATTCTGGAGAGAGTCCACATTCACCACCCCACATATGGTAAATAAAATAAAACCTGAAGAAGTTGGACCACTGGATTAAAGACTAAGATCATCACACACAGAATTCGGATAATATACCTTCTCTGCCTCCCTGACTTCAAGTTTGCCACTCTAAAAATGGAAATATTTGTCAAGTAAAGGGAAGTTGACTAAAACGCAAGGGTGCCTGAGGGCCTAGTCATCTGTTAGGAGAGAACACTACTCCGACAAAGGGACATCGGAGTTCTAACATGGCCCAACTGGATGGCTTTGCTTTGCTAATTTAATATGTGCACTCCTTCAGCAGAACCAGGGCACCACCCTGTGATCTTTCAAATGAGGTAAAGGTGCCCTGTGACCTTCTTTATGCTCAGACTGCTGTTGTCACTACATCTCAACTACAGGTGCACACAGCAAGAACAACCTGGAACTCTACTCCCAGTCTAGTCTCTGGTCCTCCCCATTAATGTCTTTGGTAATTTACATCTTCATGAATAATCAATCACATGCAGAGAAGACCACCCAGTGCAGAGCTGTTTTTGGAAACTTCACAAACCCTAGGTTCTCCTTTTTAGTCCTACCACGCGTGTCTTTTTTTTTTTTTAAAGGGACAGAATTTTTTTTTTAATGTTTTATTTATTTTTAGGAGAGAGAGAGAGACAGCGTGAGCAGGGGAGGGTCAGAGAGAGAGGGAGTCACAGGCTGAAACAGGCTCCAGGCTCTGAGCTGGCAGTCAGCACAGAGCCCGACGCGGGGCTCGAACCCATGAACTGCGAGATCATGACCTAAGCGAAAGTCGGACGCTTAACCGACTAAGCCACCCAGGCGCCCCTACCACACGTGTCTTTACGTAAGGAGGTTCAGATACTCCCATGCCCCACCTAAAATATACATTTCCATGTAAAAAATGGAAAGGATTCTTAGAATCATATTTCAAGTTATTGGCTATGTGTAATTCAGTTAACTATGATCAGCATGCTTGAAATCTTGGAACAAGAGAAATTGAATCCATAATTTTTTTCACATAGAATGTAATTTTAAGAAGACTAAATTTCACACTTAATGAAGTTGATATTAAATATTTGCAGACATCCAATTAAACATTTAATATTCTTATAGATAACTTTTAGATTTTAGGGTCAACACCAACATATTTCTCCTGGTTCTGAACATTTCTGTAGGCCCTTGAAGAGCTTGTAAACCTCAGGCCTAGACAGAATTGTACTGCACTGGTGATAATTTTTGAGCACAGCCCTTGGGTGTTCTAAATTTGCCTCAGCCCCCTGATTTGGGGCTCTCTCTCAGAGACTTCTCTAAAAACTCGAATGAGAAACTATCACTGATTCTCTAGTCCCCAGGAACACGCTTGGAGATTGAAGTGGACCTGAAATTGTTCTTTGATTTCCCTTTTTGCTCTGAAGGCTCTGTATGATCCGGCTTCTCTCTGGCAGGTCCTTTCATTTTCTCTTCTTCTACATCAGACAGCTCAACAAATGGCCCCACATTCTACAGAACATTCCCCCCAGGGAAGTATCCAGTGCAGCAAGCCCAGCCTTTGGACATACACTGAGATTAACTGTCAGAGCACGCCTTTTCAGTTAGCAAATTTACACCTTGTGGCTAAATGGCAGACAAATAATTAGGAGCTGGAATGGATACCACAGCGACACTTCAGAACATGAAGGGACAGGATGAAATGGAACAAAGAACAGGGTGGTCTTTATAAGAGCAAAACCATAACCAGCTAAGAGTTTGCATTTTAAAAAACCTATATTTAAAGACAATATTTGAGGAAGGAAAAAAAGATTAAACCTGTCTTTCGGTCTGAAAGGGAGAAAAAAATATCTGCCCCATTGACTTCCGTTTTCTCTCACAAGACACAATAAATGGAAAGAAAATGCCTCGTACATAGATTCCACAAAGAAATAACAGAGTGCAGAGAAAGGTCTGAAATCCTTTACAAAGTCTCCCACTGGTGAATGTCAGCAGAAGTTGACATCATTAGTTTTCTCTCAAGTGTAACTTGCAGACATGAATATACATCAGGTTACAACATGTATAGTTAGGAATACATCTAAATGGCAACTGAAGCCATTAAGACACCCCACTACTTTCCTTTTATGCAGCCCTGTTGTAAAAGAGATGAAAAATGAACCAATGATGATAACGGCTCATTTTCAGGGGCTCACCTATATCAACTGCTAATTCCTTATGCTCACCCGACGTGGCCTCTCTTTAACTGCATGGTCAAGCAGTGGCCTCACAGCCCTAGCAACGTGCTACTGATTATATTAGGAATTCAATTTTAAAGTTTTTTTTAATGTTTTATTTATTTCTAGGAGAGAGAGAGAGAGAAAGAGACAGCGTGAGCAGGGGAGGGTCAGAAAGACAGGGAGTCACAGACTGAAACAGGCTCCAGGCTCTGAGCCGGCAGCCAGCACAGAGGCCGACGCAGGGCTGGAACCCACGAACCGCGAGATCATGACCTAAGCGAAAGTCGGACGCTCAACCGACTAAGCCACCCAGGCGCCCCAGGAATTCAATTTTAAAGGGGTTCTAATTACACTAGAAGTAACTGGTGAAGATAACAAAGAAATGATCCAAATGTGTATAGCCGATGTTTACAGGCCTGCTGTGTTTGTAACCGCTGAATTACTTAGCTCACTATCTGGGTTTGGGGTTGACCTCGGTGTTGTGAATTTATTTTCAGGGCCACTGAACATCTGACAAGTTTATTTTTAACCCACTGTCTACCACAGAAGGCAGCTTCTTCAACAGAAGACTAAGGGGACTTCATGGATTAATCTGGACCTTCTTCTTATGCATTTTGCTTTTAAATGCCCTTGATTTTATTTTTATTTTATTTTTTTACAAATAGTTTATTGTCAGATTGGTTTCCATATAACACCCAGTGCTCATCCCCACAAGTGCCCTCCTCAATGCCCTTGATTTTAAACACACCAACGTATCATACATCTGGGCTGTGCCAATTTGAAAGCCCAATGCCTGGTGGTCAGTTGAAAGGCTGTGCTGGCTACAGGAAACATTTGTCAAGCCAACTGGGAACATACATGGGAATTCTTGAGGAATATTTAAAAGGATTCATAAAATGCACCTCCCAGGGTCACAGGTTGGAGCTGTGGTGTACCAACACAGACCTTCTTCTCCATTCATAAAAGTAGGACATCCACCAGGCCAGGATATAAGGGATATTTCTTTTACTTAAAAGGAAGTATTCTGTAATTCAACCCTTTATTTATAATAAACTGGCTTCCTCCCTAATATACCACAAGTAATTAAGCAATTGAACCACTGGAATGATGCCATTAGTATCTGTTGTTCTCCTCAGCAGAAGCCCCAATTCTATATGGGAATCTCGCTACTTATTTGACAGGTGCCTTGAAAG
Source organism: Crocuta crocuta (assembly GCF_008692635.1). Taxonomy (NCBI): domain Eukaryota; kingdom Metazoa; phylum Chordata; class Mammalia; order Carnivora; family Hyaenidae; genus Crocuta; species Crocuta crocuta. Next base: position 4,912,732 of record NW_027530182.1, read on the forward strand.
TACCCCATGCCCCATTATAAAACCAATAGCCCATTCAGAATGTATTTTTAGCACTATAAATCATTCATAAATCCTTAAATGGTCTCTCTTCCTTTGACCGCCAGAAGCCACTGGTTGAGAAATGATTTCCTTGGCTACAACATGTTTGATGTGACTTTACACAGAGCTTTACTCCAGATACAGGCCCCCACCTCCACTGCAGACACATCAACATTAGGCAAATATGACAGTTTAACTGTGTCATAACCACACAGCCTATGTTTCACTCACATTATCAAAAGGGTCACTGGGAAGATGTCATATGCCAAAAGACAACTGTGTAAAGTAAGGGGTGGCTCCTCTGGACAGTGGCATGGCATTAGATATAGTCAGATAAGCAATTATTCACAACAGTAAAGTAACATCCATAAACTTCTGCCACTATAAACTCTCACTAGATCCTGTGAAATGCGCCAGAATTTATTGTGCCAAAGGCCCAGAAGCACTGTAAAGTCCATAAAAACAAATTTAAATGTATCATTATTTTGTCATAAATGTCACCTAAAACACAGATGCCAGTGATTAGAAATATTAATCCAATATTTGACTGACATTATTTTGATGTCCTGGAATTTAGAAAGGTTGGGTGTAGGGGAATGATGGATTTTCATTAAGAAATTAACAAGGTGGGAGATGGGCATGGAGGAGGGCACTTATGGGGATGAGCACTGGGTGTTATATGGAAACCAACTTGACAATAAACTATTAAAAAAATAAAAAAAAAGAAATTAACAAGGAAGTTTGAAATACTGTCTCCTTTTTCTTTCGACACATTTAGCTGTAACAATAACTTTGTTTTTAAAATAAATGCTTATTTATTTTTGAGAGAGAGAGGCAGACAGAGCGTGAGCAAGGGAGGGCAGAGAGAGAGGGAGATACAGAATCCAAAGTAGGCTCCAGGCTCTGAGCTGTCAGCACAGAACCTGATGTGGGGCTCAAACCCACAAACCATGAGATCATGACTTGAACCAAAGTTAGACGCTTAACCAAATGAGCCACCCAGGTGCCCCTCAAAACCTCTCTTCTGGAAGGAGATGAACCTCAAAGTCTATGGGAAGACCAGAAGATGCAAAAGCCACAAAGCTGAAAATCTAAAAGGAAAGAAAACTTACCACTTAATCAGATGCAAAATCATCACTGTCTCCCTCTCTTTTTGGTCTTAGCACACTCCCTAAAACACTAAGGAGCGAGGGATTAAATAAATCCCCAATGAAAGAAATACTAAGAGATATAAGTTCAAATAGCTTTTGCCATTGGCTGCTGGGTAATTATTCCACTATGTCTGCCCATTAGGAAAGTAGAATCTCAAAGATTAATGAAATACTGGACGTGGCAGCCCAGGACACAGAAATACCCCCTTCACAACTCTGATTTAAAGAAATACATTGGGATGGAGAGAAAAGGTGGAAATTAAGTAAAAAGCGTGGCAGCAGAATTTCACATCTTGGAAGCAAAACCTTTTTGATGGTTGGTTTGAGTCATTCCCATGATCATGAAATATTTGGGACAGTAGACAAAAATTTCAGAAGAATAGGGATTGCCCAAAATGCAGAGAGTGAAAATGAAATTGTTTATTGACAGTTAAGGAATAACATTTTGCCTTTTATTTTTTTTTTTAATTTTTTTTTGTTTTTTATTTATTTTTGAGAGAGAGAGAGAGACAGAGAGTATGAGCAAGGGAGGGTCACAGAGAGAGGGAGGCACAGACTCTGAAACAGGCTCCAGGCTCTGAGATGCAGTCAACACAGAGCCCGATGCGGGGCTCGAACCCACGAACCGCGAGATCATGACCCAAGCGAAAGTCGGACGCTTAACCAACTAAGCCACCCAGGCGCCCCTACATTTTGCCTTTTAAATAGTTGTTAGAAGAACAAATGTAAGATAAGTAGCAGCGTCTTATAGATATTAAGACTATGGAATCAGGACCACCCCGCTCAGGTTCATTTTCCTAGTTTTGTCACTTATTAGCAGTGTGACCTTGGACAAGTTACTTAATCTCTCTATGTTTTAGTTTCCTCATCTGTAGAATGGGGATATGAGGAGTAACTATTTCAGAATTTGTTGTAAGGGTTAAATGGATTAATACACATAAAGTGCTTAGACCAATGCTTGGTATGTAGGAATAAGCACTTTGGATTAGCTCCATCATCATTACAATAAATATTATGAGTCAGGGTGAACAATGACAAATTATAAGAGAAGTGCATGCGCAAGGTTGTGAACTGGATTGGAGAATGAAGTGGCTTCTGGGAAGAGTAAAATTCCATTTTTCAGGCTGAAGAGAGGTGATTTGTGTAGGATACTGCGGGGCGGTTGGTTGGGCATATCCTAGGCTGGCAGCTGTGTGAGGAGGAGGTGACACAACAGATTATATTTCCCTGAGTTGGCTCTGGACTATGTCCCTGTCCCACAAATTGGCATAGTCTGAAGGACACAGGATTGGCAAGACTATGTCAGCATTTCATAACCCATATACCTTGGTGGTATAGTGGGTTTGGATCAGGAAGCTCTGGAGGCTGGAAAATTCAGAGAAGGCAGAACCCACATCTGAACCAAAAGAACCCTCCACACCCCAGGAACTCTGCAGGTTTCTGTTCAACATTTTTACTTATCAAGACGTTGCTCATGAGAAGAAAAAGGGAAATATTTGGATCAGAATGATAAGTTCAAGTTCTGCTGGAGCCATCTCTCATTAGCTAACATTCTGGACTAGAGGTTCACGAATCCTGGAAGCCAGGCTGTGCAGGAATAATCTGTGAACATGTCCAGTGCAAGCACCTCTCACATGTGTGGTAAGTCATGATTTGGATGAAGAAAGAAACACAATCCTGGTTAAAACTTGAATAAAGCTTATCCCATGAGAAGGCAGCTGCTAATAACAGATGCAATGGGGGCATCTGTTGGGATTTACTCTAAAACTGTTAGAATACAATTTAGGAATTCCCAGTAGGGCAAGGGGACAGGGTATCTTCAAGATGCAGACTTATATTATAACTGACACGTTGAAATCTACACAATTGCATATTATCAGTGTCTCCAAACTTTACTGATCATATACCATTATCAAAAAATTCTAAGCAGGTATCATATACATAATGTGAATGTCTATCATCTATCTTCTATCTATCTATCTATCTATCTATCTATCTATCTATCTATCCATCCATCCATCCATCCATCATCTATCTATCTATCCATCATCCATCCATCCATCCATCTATCCATCATCTATCTTACTTATGCACTACTGTCAATCATTAAGTAAACATAGACTAATTTCTTCTCTCTCTTTTTAAGAAAAATAACCTTATTTACGAAGTTGGTACACAGAAGACAGTATTCCTCATTTTATAAATGGAGAGAAGTGGAAAGTTCCTCAGCCTGTTTCTGTACTCAGGATACTAAGCACCTGTGTTAATTCACTTAATTTAGAAATTAACAACCCAGAACCACTGTCATCTCCCATCTCCCCCCCCCATTCCAGATGTTGTTAATATACTTTGTTGTATTGCTTGAGCAATTCTTACAATTGCTAACAAATCATTTTGATATGCCACTCAAACACAATCTGTTAGTGGTATTCTGGCTTCAGTCACAAAAATTTCCTTTGACTAGTAAAGAACCCCCAATGCACTCACATATTATATCTGGATTGCCTTCCTCCTTTGAAGGAAAGAGTGTCTAAGATGATGTGAATTTTCAAGAAAAGTCCAATAAACCACAGACTGGTTTGCCACAAATCAAACAGGTTACAGTCATAATGGATAACATTTGTTGTGCTTTATGTATAAATATCTCACTGAACACTCCCAAATAGGTATTATAGCTATCCTGCCACCTTTAATAAGTAAGGACCCTGAGGCTGATGGAAGTTGGATAATTTGTCCAAGGCCACATAGCTAATGAGTGGTGGAGTTGGGATAGGAATCCAGACAGCTGGGCTCCATAGCCTAAGTGCTGAAGATATAAGAAAGTGGAATTTTCCCTGCTGTGGCCTACAGGAAGGAGACTGGAGGCACTAGACTCCAAATACAATAAAAAGTTTATGTAAATGAAAAGATATTTATGAGCTCTGACTTCCCACAGAGGCCAGAACATGCTATTGCTAAGTGACTGATGTGAACACAAAATGACAGATTTTATTTGTGTTTGTTTGGTACAAAAAGGCAATACCAGGGAATGCAGAAAGAACAGAGGTTATTTTCTTATCTTGGTCTCTCCCAGCATTATTATTCAGATTCACCTATTAATTGTCATGAATTTTCATCATTGGTTCTGTCTTTTGAAGGTCATGGAGACACTTTTTATGATCTTCTACAATAGCATAGGTTTGAGTAACTCTGCAAATTAGTTTATCCATATTTCAGGTTGACTTGTATCAAGGACTTTATAGCTCAGCAGTAGCTGGGAAAAGTGGGGCCCTCTTGTGGTCCCATTTATCACCGTGGATGTTTACTACTTGTCTATATTTAGTTTATTTGGAAGCACAGTGTTCCCCAGCGTTCAATTTTATTTCTGTCACTTGAACGACCAGTGCTGTTTCTTTGTTTCAAGGAAAGAGTGACTTAAAAAAAAAAATTTAATCAAGATCCCAGTGCTTGAGGCATCAATGAGAGACTCTGATTAGCAAGTTTTGAATAAAAAAATTCAGTCACTTGACATACTTATTTGATAATATTTCTCGGACACTTAATATATGCCAGGCATTCTTCCAGGTTCTAGGGATACAGATGTGACCCCAAAATCTCTGTCATCATGGAGCTTACATCGCAGAATATGTTAATGTTATAAAATTAGACAAAAAGGACAGCAGCTAGATCACTTAAAGTTAAGTGTTATATTGAAGGATGTACTTAAGTGAATTAACTGTGGCCTAACCAGAACTTTTGTAATCAACCTTAGGATTAATTTACGAATCATGCATTTAACATGCATTCAGGTTTGAAGAGAAGCTAGCAAAAACTATGAAGAATATAAAGAACATGATTCTGTCTATAAAATTATAAACCCAACATAAGGAAAAGGGCATTAGATATTTAAAGTACATCTTGAAAGTAATAAAATTGGAAGTTGATTCATTTCTGGCAATATGATTGGGAATAAAGTTTTAAAAAAAAACTTTCTCATTTTTAAGATTAAAAAAAAAAAAACCCTGAAGTCCAAGGAGAACAAAAGACTATAATTTGAATGTAACTTTGTGATTTGGGCATATGTAACTTTTCTCTTTTACGATCTCCTAGGTATTGTGTAACCTCATTAATACAACTTATTGATTCTTGACCACAGTTTCACTTGTGATCCTGGAAATTTCACTGGCACCATGCCAGCACCTGGTTCCCACAGGACTTGATACAATTTCCATATGTGCAGAAAATGAGATGCCAGATTTGCTGAACTTGGTTTTGGAATTCCCAGGAAACACACATGTATCAACCCAACTTAAACAGTTACTAATACAAAGGCAAATGTAATTAAACTTTGGGAAAACTTAACAAAAGGCACAGCTATGAGTATATATCTTCGGTTAAAAATGTACTGATATTGAGAATTGGTCCCATTTCTTGACCTGCTCTCCTGTTCCCACGAGAGCCCGGGAGGAACTCAGATCATTCATGCCACAGAAATGGGACAGCAATGGCGGTCCTTTGGAACACTGCTTGGCTATATCTATATTCCATTCACAGTCTGTGTATCTCCCTATTTGCTCTCTAGTTCATTCTTTTATATTATTTGCCTCATTTCTCTCTTTCCTGTGACTGGACGCCTTCAGAGGGCAGAGACCATTTTTTAATTTTCATTTTATATTATTCCACAGTACCTAGAATAGTGGTGCTAGATTCTCAATAAGTGCAAGTTTAAAAACAAATAGGTGAGATTTAGATACATTTTTTAATTAGCCTATATGTTCAAATATAACAAAGTTGGAGGCAAATGGCTTCTTTTCAGCCCAACACTGCACTATATCACTTTTCTCTTATTTGATACTGCTAATGACTGTTTCTTGACTCCTTCTCTTCCATGTATCTGAGATGTATGCTCTGACCAGACCTCTGTTTCCTCATTCTCATGGAATTGTAACAATATAAAACCTCCCCCCTTCGAACTCGTATTTTAGAAATGGCATTTCACAGTTATTCCTGATTGCCGGTGTTTGCCGTTTTGTTTGCTTGGCTGAGATTGTAACCTTCTTGAATACAGGCGTCTTAACAACATTGAACATTGATGTCTTGATTGGCAGTACAAAGAGGTGGGTCTAGGGGCACGGGGGTGGCTCAGTCAGTTAAGCATCCAACTTCGGCTCAGGTCATGATCTCGCAGTCTGAGTTTGGACCCCACGTCAGGTTCTGTGCTGACAGCTCAGAGCCAGGAGCCTGCTTTGGATTCTGTGTCTCTCCCTCTCTCTGCCCCTCTCATGCTCATGCTCTGTCTCTGCCTCTCAATAATAAATAAATGTTTTTTAAAAAGTTTAACAAAGAGGAAGGTATAGAGCTTTGCAAGGGAGGTGGATCCTCAAAAAGGCAGGAAAGTCACTTTGAGACAGCTAAGAGTTAAGGAGCTTGAATCCAGTGTTGGGGCTTAGGCCACAGTCAGAGAAACAATTGTGACTAATACAGAGGGGCTTGAATTAACGATTCTTTGGCTTGGTCCCTGGGACCATGTGCCTAGACACTACTGCATGGGTCCTTTAACCTGAGAGAGCCAGTCTTCCTTTTGGTGGTCTCACAGAGGTGGGCCTGTAATACTAATGGCAGGGCAAGGCGGTAGTTGTGAGTGATCTCTTCAACTGGTGGAAGTACTGACTGAAAAAAGGCCATCATGTAATAAGTGGACAAAATGGCATTAAAGAACAGTTCTTTTGGGCATGGACCATGATACACCTGGGCACCCTGGAAAGGTAGAGTGCATGGCAAGGACTAGGAGTCCCAACAACAGGTTTGGATTGAAGGAGGTTAAATTCTCAATTGTCCCCCTGAGACCGATGCAATCTAGGGAAGTGAGAAGCACACCAAGGTTCAAATTTACCCTCAACATCTTCTCAGCTCACTGATCTTTCCTATCCAGAAGGCAGCCCTGGAAAATCACCATTTTAGCTATTTTATTTGTGTCCTACCCTGGATATGACCAAGTTATTCCCTTTTGCTCTATTTGCTACATATCTTCCTTCAGCTTCAAAATCACTCTATTGTTCACTCTTCAACACATGCGTAATAAGCACCTTATTCACATGTGCTAAACTATTCTAGATATGGGGATCCAACAGTGAACAAAATAGCCCAAATCCTTGCTCTCATGGAACTTATATTCTGGTTTAAATCTGTCTTCTCAGACACAGTCATCCAATTAAGTAGCAACAGCAGAGTTAATATATAAAATCCCTGCTGACTTTTGCTGAGCACTAACCACACTTGAGATACTGTGCTAAATGCTTACCCTCATCACAATCCTAGGTGGTAGGATGTAATAGGAAGCACTTAAAATTTTTTTTTCACTTTGAAATAATTACAGATTAACAGGTAGTTGCAAAAAAAAGAAAAAACATGCACAGGGACAGCCTATGCACCCTTAAGCTAGTCTACCCCTGGGATAATATCTCTCATTAACTATAGTACAATATCACATCCAAGAAGCTGACATTGGTACCATCTATAGAGTTCCTTCAGATTTCACCAGTTATATGTACACTTGTGATTGTGTATGGTGTGCATGTCACCCTAGGCAATTTAACCCTATGTACAGCTTCATGTAACCACCACTGCAGTTAAGATGCTTAACTGTATCATTACCACAAGCTTCCATTGTGTTACCCCTTTATATCTGTACCGATCCCCTTTCTTCATCCCTACTCCCCATAACCAAGATCTGGTTTTCATGTAAATTATTTCATGATTGTTACAGAAGTGGAGTCATGCAGTATGTATCCTTTTGACACTGGTTTTTCCCACTCAGTACAACTTCCTTGAGGTTCATCCAAGCTGTTGCATGTATTGATAGTTTAGTTCTTTGTCATTGTTGAGTAGTATTCTATGGTATGGATGTATCACATCCACCTATTGAAGGACCTTTGGATGGTTTCCAGTGTGGAGCTGTTGTGAATAAAGCTGCTAGGAACACTGATGTACAAATTTCTGCATAAAAATAAGTTTCATTTCCCTGGGATATATGCCCAGGAATACAATTGCTGGGTCATAAGACCATTTTTAGTTTTAGAAAGAACTATTTTTCAGAGTGGATATACCATTGTATATTCCCACCAGCAATGTATGAGTGATTTTAGCTCTTTTACATTCTTGCCAGCATTTGGTATTATCATCATTTATTTCAGCCATTTTAATAGGTACATTGATATCTCATTGTGATTTTAATGGGCATTTCCCTAATGGCTTAGGATGTTGAACATTTTTCATGTATTTACTTGCTGGGTTCAAGGCATCACTCTCTTTGCTTTCCCTAAGTAAAGATAAAACACCCTCTGAAGGAGGGTGCAGGATAGAAGGAAATTTATTCAGAAAATGGAAGTCATCTGGGGCACCTGGGTGGCTCAGTCGGTTGAGCATCTGACTTCAGCTCAGGTCATGATCTCATGGTTTGTGGGTTTGAGCCCCATGCCGGGCTCTGTGCTGACAGCTCAGAGCCTGGAGCCTGCTTCAGATTCTGTGTCTCCCTTCCTCTCTGACCCTCCTCCGCTCATGCTCTGTCTCTCTCAAAAATAAATAAACATTAAAAAAATTTTTTAGAGAAAATGGAAGCCATCTAATCTTCATTAAACTATTTAAGGAAATCTAGAGCTCTAATTATTAGCTTTTCCTTGAATAAGAAGTACATGATTTAAAAGTAAACTGTATTTTTCCAATGCCATGCATCCTTCTAATCATATAAAAACAAAGTATAAACAGAGCGATGAAACAGATCTAACATTAAGTGAAGATAGTGCTCTATTTTTGCTGATGAAATTGTAATGGACTGACGATGTTGGAAGGTTCAGGCCTTAAAATAAAATTTCTGGTTCCAGATAGTGGCTGTGGTCTCCTAGGGCATATCTTATCTGTGATCTGTCAATAACGTCACGGAAATTGTGTACTTTTGAAAACAGATGTAGCCTTGCAGCAACAGAAATGGAAAAGATATGCTCTGGGAATCCTAACTGCATTACAGTCAAATGGGGCCAGGAGGTATAGATATTATGGTTAGCTCCAGCTTCTTGGCCAAACATTCAGCAATATTTTCAGCATTGGAATTAAAGGTCTGTTGCAGAATTAGAGGACGATGACATGGGGAATATCCCATTGAAGAAGCTTTCTTTGTAACTACTGTTGGCTCTGAAGTCATTGGGAACTTCTCAAAATAGTTCTACCTACTTCATTTTGTATCAGGTCCTACTACATGAGCTTATTGCCCAGAGAGCATCTTAAATGCTAATAATAAAGACTATACTTTCAGGGATCATTTGTATAGTTTGTTAAATGCTAATAATAATAACATAATGTTGTATAATGTATAATAATATATCATCTCTGAAAATTTATTATTTACTAAATTACAATAGTGTCATTGGACATCTCTGGGCAGGATTCTAACCCACAATGAAAAATATACTCAAGGGAAAATGAGGCTCATCAATTGACTGAAGAAAATCTTGTCTGAAAGTAAAAGACGGTACTTATGGTAACATTTTTCTCAAAATAATGCATTTATTCTCTAAGTTTTTATAATAAAAATTTCAAACAAAAGTTTGAAGAATAATACAATGAACAGCCATATTCCCACTACTTAGATTCAATAATTGTCAACATTTTCTGTATTTCCTTTATCTATCTCTCTATTTTTCTAAATCATTTTAAAGTAACGTGAAGACCATACACAAAAATAAACTCAAAATGGATAAAGGACCTGAATGTGAGACAGGAAACCATCAAAACCCTAGAGGAGAAAGCAGGAAACAACCTCTTTGACCTCCACCGCAGCAATCTCTTACTTGACACATCCCCCAAAGCAAAGGAATNAACGTGAAGATGTCATGCCTTCTTTGCCCTTACACATTTCACGTGCTATCTTCTGATGATATGTGTGGGCATTCTTCTACATAATAGTACCACGTGTTTGTGTGTTTTGACTGTATGTCATAGGTTGATGCTACTTTAACAGGTTAGCACTATGTAATGGTTTTTTGATAACATTGTCAAATATGATTGTATTTATACTTTTGTCCCCAAAGTTAGTTATTAAGTATGTAAGTAAATCAGAGAAAGACAAATACCATAGGATATCACTCATGTGTGAAATTTAAGAAACAAAACAAGTGAGCAAAGAGATATGAGAGAGAGAGAAGAGAGAGAGAGAGAGAGAGAGAGAGAGAGAGAGAGAGACCAAGAAACAGACTCTTAACTATGGGGAACAAATTGAGTGTTACCAGAGGGGAGGTGAGTGGGGGGATGGATGAAACAGGTGATGGGGATTAAGGAGGGCACTGGTTGCGATGAGCGCTGAGTGATGCATGGATGTGCTGAATCACCACATTGTACACCTGAAACTAAAATAAAAACTTAATTTAAAAATATCCATTTTCCTTGCTAAGACTTCCTTCCCTTCCCTATTTATCCCACCATGACAGCAGGTCAACAATCATTTGGTTCATTAAAAAAAAAAATTGCTCCAGACATTAGTACTCATTTCCTGCCTTCATTAGCTTATTGCTAAACAATAATAACCAGACAGACCCCCATAAATACAAACACTGTTTAAGGCTTGCATTTGGGGTCCACAGTCTGGATGTAGGAAGGGAGTTTGGGAAATCCCTGAAACTGTCAACTTTTGTGTGTGTATACATTTTCAGGGGTAGAAGGAAGACCAACCCCTGCATTCATCAGAGTCTCAAAAGCACAACCCTAAAAAAGGTTAAGAACCGTTGATTTAGGGGCGCCTTGGTGGTTCAGTGGGTTTAGCGTCTGACTTCAGCTCAGCTCATGATCTCTGGTCTGTGAGTTCGAGCCCCACATTGGGCTCTGTGCTGAAAGCTCAGAGCCTGGAGCCTGCTTCAGATTCTGTGTCTCCCTCTCTCTCTGCCTCTCGCTCATTCACACACTGTCTCTGTCTCTTAAAAATGAATAAATGGTAAAAAAAAATAAAAATAAAAAAAGAACCATTGATTTAATGCTTTCAAAATGCTTACCCTTTGGAAGCTGGGAGATAGTATTTTTTTAAATGTTTTATTTATTTTTGAGAGAGAGAGAGAGAGAGACAGACAGACAGCATGAGCAGGAGAGGGTCAGAGAGAGAGGGAGATACAGAATCTGAAGGCTCCAGGCTCTGAGCTGTCAGCACAGAGCCCGACACGGGGCTCAAACTCATGAACTGTGAGATCATGCCTGAGCTAAAGTTGGACGCTCAACAGACTGAGCCACCCAGGTGCCCCGGAAGCTGGAAGATAGTATTACAAAGGGCATAAATTATCAACTGGTAACCAACAGGAAGGAGGAATTCCAGAAAGACTCATCTGTTCTATCCAATTGACAGCCTGGTGCCACTGAACTGGGTTCTGGCACGGAGCTAGAGCAGACGGCAGCACGAAGTGTATTACACATTCTGACAAGTTCCCAATTAGTTCAAAGTCTTTGGAAAGATTAACTGAAAGTCACTGCAGATGGCCAAACTCAATTCGGTGGGTAGAGTCCAGGCAGAGCGCCAGAGACCCGCTCTGGGGATAAGGCACCCACTCTGCCCGGACAGTGTTTGTTCCCAATGTCGCCCCTTTCTAGGCTTTGGTGGCCTGTAGGGAGGTTTACAACTGTGACTGAGCTCACCTTGAAGAAACATAGAAGGGGAAGCAGAAAAACCCAAGGTAAACAAGTGAGAACATGAAAAAGAGTCTCCAAATACATGGACATTTTAAAGAAATGGGTGCACTTTCTTGCAAATGCCAAAGGGAACAAAACAAGGGTATAAAGAAGTACCAGGCACTGTGCTTAGTATTCTCGCATGGCTGTCTCAGAGCATTAGCAGAAGTAGCAGTATCTCCTTAGCATCTCTGGTTCGTAGCTGGAAAAAAGTGAAGCTCAGAGAAGCGTAGCAATTGGATGGGGTAAGGACAGCTAGCTACTCAGCCAGCTGGGGTGAGAACCCTGTCTGCTAAATCCCATTTCCTATCACATTTGGTTGTTTTGTAAATATTCTCTCAGTGACGGAGGACAGGTAGGGAATATGCAGTGAAAGAGCACAACAAACAAGTGACATCAGCTCACACTGTGGGCTCATTTGCTTACTGGGCCTTATTTTGAGCTAGCTTCTGTTGAAAAATGCGTAGTGAGAGACAAATCAATAGCACTCAGCAATCGAACCACTTGATTTAAATGCATTATCTCATTTAATATTAGAATTCCAGAAGCATTACCAATCCCATTTTGCTGCTGAGAAAGTAGCCTGGAGAGGCTGAGTAAAGAGCCCAAGGCTACAGATGCAGCATTTGATAGAGTTGAGGTTCATGCCCCAAAGTGGCGCAGAAACCCGTGTTCTCCTTCTCTGTAGGCTTGAGGCTATGGAACAGGTGGGGTCAGGACATACGTTAACGCCTGGGAGGATACCCACTTTGAGGCCAACAGAGAACACTTAGTTGAATGAGAAAAGGTTAGTTTTTTCCTCAAATGAACCCTCAGTTTATCCAATGAACACATTCTGGAGAAGTTTTGTAGAAACCGAGTTTTAGTAACTTGAATGTTTCTTTACTGCCAATGGATATTCATTAGGAAGTTGATTCTAATACATTCTGTTTTCCCACACTGGACATCCACAAATAAGCATTTAAACTTCCTGGGATACAGGGCGCCTGGGTGGCTCAGTTGGTTAAGTGTCTGACTTTGGCTTAGGTCATGATCTCATGGTCTGTGAGTTCAAGCCCCGTGTCTGGCTCTGTGCTGACAGCTCATAGCCTGAAGCCTGCTTTGGATTCTGTGTCTCCCTCTCTCTGCCCCTCCCTTACTTACTCTCTCTCTCTCAAAAGTAAATATTTTAAAAAAAACATCCTGGGATATCTCAAGGAATCTCTATTTTGTTGGTTTTTTTTTTTTTTGACAATGGGATAATTATTTCCCAATGAGTTAGATTTTGACATTTGCATTCTGACATTAAGTATTAAGAACAATGATAATTAAGTAAATGAGTAATGGGAAACCTCACTACAATGGAGTCAGGAGGTAGGCAAGGGGAGTTCTCATGGCCTACCACTCAATTGCAGACCCAACAGGAAGAGATGAACTTGACCTTACATAGACTTGACCTTGCACATGGATACTACTCTACTATTCCAGCTGGAGGAAGAGACGCATTCCTTACCTACCCCCAACCCCCCTCCCCCTACCCTTCTTTCCTTTTCCCCCAGCCCCCCCTCCCCCTGCCTCCACCACCCACCAATAGCTCAGCCAATGAAAAGCCACCATACTTTGAACTCCCAGTTTACTCCAATAGACTTTTAGTTTATAACTAAAAGCCTTCTCAAATCACCCCTTTTCTCCTCAAAAAAGTGCACTTCTCCTTTGTTCCTCAGACTTGCCTACTATTTTGCTGCAGCTTGCTTGTCCTAGATTGCAGTTCTCTTTTATTCTTAAATACATCATTTGCTGGCAAAATAACTGGCAGTTTTTATTTTTAAGGATAATACAGGGTATGGCTCAAGAGGATAAAGCCATGGAAAGACACTATGGAATAATGAAAGTGCTTTAAACAGCCCTAGCTCTTCCAATTACTAGTTCTGTGGCCTCCAACCAGTTACTAAAGGGCTGTAAGCCTCAACTCCTATCCTGTAATGTGTAGATGACAGCTAGCTGAGAGGGTACTGTTTAATTATCAAATCAAATAAGATGGTATGTATAAAATTCCTGGATCCCTACTGGCACTTAAAAAACATATATGAGAATAGAAAATAATAAGAATCTATAATTGTAATTGAAACAATTAGATTAAACTCAGAGGATGTCAATCTGGTTGGAATTCCTGTCTCTGAACAAATACCGAATCTCTCAGAAGCTTCGGGCAAGAGTTTCACCTTCGCATAACGAGGGAGAGCTGGGCAAGTCAGTCATTATCATCCTGGAGAGTCGAGGATGTAAGCTTTCCATGTTCTCATCGAACAATCACCATTTTGCATTTGCAGGTGGTTTTAGCAACACAAAGATTCTCTCCTACCCCTCTTCCATAATAACCTTGTTTAAAAAATCACAAGGTGAAGCCACTATACTATAGGTCAATGAGTAGGTTTTCCAATTTTATTTATTGTGGTAGTTTGTTTGCAAAATGGTTACAGTTATTCTCCTCCCTGTATCTAGGTACCTCTGCAACAGTGACTTTGTAATTTCCTCTGATCAGGGGGTGGAGTTTGTTTCCCTTCCCCTTGATCTGCGCTAGTCTTATGACCTGGTTTGGCCAATAGAATGTGGAAGAAGTGACAATGTGCCAGTTTCCAGCCTAGGCCTCAAGGGACCATATATGCCTCCAGATGTTCCCGTGGAATTCTGCAGAGCCACCATGTGAACAAGTCCAGCCTAGCCTGCTAGCTGTCCCGTCATGCCAGCCATTACCCAGTCAGATGGCAGGAATTGCAAGGGAGCACAGGTACGTGGAATGCATTCAGGTGTTTTTCTCAGCGACGATCCTGTTTGGACACACGGGTCATAATGACAATATCTGGATAAACAATTTCCATTTGGAATGACGACGACGACATTTCACATTAGTAGATGCTCAAATCTCAAAGAGGGAAATTGAGATAGACACATCTCCTGTAATATTAGAGCTGCACTGAGAGTCAATAGCTTTTAGGCCCTGCTAAATCCACTTATCCACACTCACCAAGGAAGTAAATCAACCTTTAAAACATAAGGCATAGTGATGAAGGAAGAAGGGGAGAAAGGCTAAGAGAATGAAAATATATCTTCTTAACTTGGAAAACCTACGAATATTTATTCTATTAACCAAAACTCAAACCATAGGCGCTCTTAAAACTATGTTTGTGAATGGATTTTTGAGACCCTTCATGTTTCAATATAATAACTGGAGTTTATTAGATGGCTGAAGAACTTCAAGTTGCTTGAAGAAATTAAAGTTACTGGTTGATAACCTGGTAGATAAGAAAAACCTACTCTCTCTGTTGGAGAAGTCACAAAAAATTATGATCGTAACATATTTAAGCAGTCAAAAAGCATTATGTCTTATGCAACTTTAATCTGCCTGGAACCTTTCCATGAAAGCATCATCAGTTTTATCTAAAAATGGCTCTCCTGCTGTTATTAATCCACGGGCCTTGCTGAGAACTCACTGCATAAGTAAGATCAGATCCATTTGGAAAATAAGAAGTTGAATCTTCACCTTTTTAGGTAGTGAAGTTGGGTGATTTTCTGTACTGCTGGGTAAAACATCTTCAGGTGTCATGGGTTTCTCTTAGGTGGCTAAAACATGTTTAAAAACTTAAACTAATACGTGTTTTGACCACAAAAGTAATACATGTTCATTGGAAAGCACAGGTCTTGATGTGGAGCTTAGAGAACTAGGACAAGGGTGAGGAAAATGTCTCATTTGCCTCATACACAAAAATCTCGGGAGGCACTGAAAAACTCAGTAATATAAAGGACATAAAGGTGATGTTTCAAAAATCAAAGTTAATGCCAAAATTCCATGACTAACAGAAGATCAAGATTTTATTTTATTTTTTAATAGTTTATTGTCAAGTTGGTTTCCATATAACACCCAATGTTCATCCCCTCAAGTGCTCCTCTCCGTGCCCATCACCCCCTTCCCCTCTTCCCCACTCCCATCAGCCCTCAGTTTGTTCTCAGCATTCAAGAGTCTCTCATGGTTTGCCTCTCTCCCTCTCCCCAACTATTTTTCCCCTTCTTCTCCCCCATGGTCCTCCGTTAAGTTCCTCTTAATCCTCCTATACGTGCAAACAGATGGTATCTGTCCTTCTCTGCCTGACTTATTTCGCTCAGCATAATACCCTCAATTTCCTTCCATGTAGCTACAAATGGCCAGATTTCATTCTTTCTCATTGCTATGTAGTATTCCATTGCACAGATAAACCACATCTTCTTGATCTATTAGTCAGTTGATGGACACTTAGGCTCTTTCCATGTTTTTGCTATTGTGGAGAGTGCTGCTATGAACATTGGGGTACATGTGCCCCTATGCATCAGCACTCCTGTATCCCTTGGGTAAATTCCTAGCAGTACTATTGCTGGGTCATAAACTGGTGCAGCCCCTCTGGAAAACAGTGTGGAGGTTCCTCAAGAAAATTAACAGAAGATCAAGATTTTAAATGAAGACAGGCTTTGACCTTGCATCTGCCTGACCCTTTCTCACTTACCTTACCTCAATCCTGGCCCTGGTTCTAATAAAACTCCATATATAACAGCTAAAATGATATGTATTTGTCTTTCTCTGACTGACTCATTTCACTTAGCACACAATACACTCTAGCCCTATCCACTTTGTTCAAAATGTCAAGATTTTATTCTTTTTTATAGTTGAGTAACACTTATATGTGGAATTTAAAAAACAAAACATAGGTACCATGGGTAAATAAAAAGGAGAGAGAAAGCGAGGGCGAGAAAGAGAGAGAGGCGAACCATAAAACAGACTATAAAGAACTATAAAGAACAAACTGCGGGTTGATGGAGGAAGGTGGGTGGGGGATGGGATAGATGGGTGATGGGTATTAAGGAGGGCACTTGTGGAGACGAGCACTGTGTGTTGTATATAGGATCACAAATTCTACTTCTGAAACTAATAATAATAATAATAATATGTCAATTAGCTAGAATTTAAATAAAAACTCAAAACAAACCAACAAACAAACCACCAAGCAGCTGGCCCATGGGCTGTAGTTTGCCAGCCTGATTTTTAAAATACCACATTAAAATATTACTTATCTTGATTACTGGGGTTTTGAGTGCCTCCTTCAATTTTGTGCCTCACTCACCTCATCCTGTTCCAGCCCTGGGAGTTTGGATTTTGGTCCAGGTTCAAGTGGTAAGCCAACAAAGGTTTTCAAGCAACTGACTGATGGAATTTAAGTTTTAAAAAGATGGCTTTGGCAGCTGTAGAGATTGGAGGGAGGTCAAATGCGGAGAGATGGGAGATTAGTCAGGAGTCTGATGTACTAGTCTAGTGATGCTACTCTTGTCCAAGTCACCAAAGGCCACTCTGATGTAAAGACAGTGGCCACTTCCTGTCCTCATATGTCACTGGCCATGTCAGTATGTGTTTAACTGTCATGCTGTCATTGAAACTCTCCTTCAATCTCACTGACTGCCCTCCTCTGTCCTCAATCCCTTGGACTTATACACCATCAATGGACACCTCTAGTCCTGACTTTGTCCCCTCCAAACATGCACATCCACCTGCCAGTTAGCCATCTCCATTTATTGTCTAGTGGGCGTAACAGACTTCACACAGCCAAAATACACTTTCATAGATATTAATGCCTTTCTCTCTGTACTGTTGAAATCAGTTCATACATTTAGATGTTATAAAACATCTTCATATTTCTTTGGTTTATTTTAGGTTGTTTAAACATTTTTTTAACACTTAAAATAACATGTATGTGTTTGGACTATAAAAGCAACACATGCTTACTAAAAATTTTTATTTCCATTCCCCAACTTGTTAATTTTCTATCTACCTTTCAGTGGTGGATGGCACTACCAACTACTCAATCGCTCAAGCCAAAGAATTAGGAATCTTTCTTAATTTTTCTCTTCCCCTGTGTCCTACATTCAACCTGCTAGCAAATACCATGAAGCCTAGGGGCGCCTGAGTGGCTCAGTTGGTTAAGCACCCAACTTTGGTTCAGGTCATAATCTCGCGGTTCATGAGTTCAAGCTCCATGTTGGGCTCTGTGCTGACAGTTCAGAGCCTGCAGTCTGCTTCAGATTCTGTGTTTCCATCTCTCTCTGCCCCTTTCCCACTTGTACTCTGTCTCTCTCTTAAAAATAAACAAACATTAAAAAAAATACAAGTCTGTTGCAAACATTTGTCCCCATTTGTCTTTTAATAAAATCATCATCAACCTCAGTAGGTCTAATAAGGACAAAGTTCCCACGTATTTAGGGTACAGCCTGCCCCAGATGGAAAAAGGTGGGGTGGCAAGGGGTAAGGGTGTGTGAATAGTATTGTTGAATTCCCAGGACAGGCTGTAGAGAGGTAGACTGGATCGGCTTTTGGAGGGCAGAAGACACAGGCTGGAGACAAGTGGTTCCCTATATGCCTAGGTGTCTTCAGGTAGAACAAGGTCTTGACTTTAGGCCTACCACACACACTCTCTCACACCCTATACTGGGTCCACACATCTGGATCTGGGACCAGAGAGAAAAATACTCCAGCAGATGGTTGGTCTTGGAGGCGGTAGGGTGATTTTAGTGAAAATGTGTTTAGTCATCATCTGGGATGTTGGCCAAGCAGACAGGGTTGGTGACACTGCTCAGCCAGAGCTCAGCTTGAATGGCTTAGAATCCATGGCCTGGCACAGGGGTGACACCAGGTGGCAATATACCAAAACCACAGGGTCAGCTTTCCAAATTAAGAGGATACTCCTCTGGAAGCCATTTTTGCCAACGTAGAGGCCACTCAACCAGTAGCTATGCTTCCAGATCCTGCTCACACGGACCAAATGAAGTTTGTTTGCCTCTTCTGTTGTCATTTGATTTGGCTCTGATGGTTGCTTGCATGGGGCTGTGACTTTTCACGTTTTAGGATTGCAAGATCCTGTTTCTAGACATGGCATTCATTTTTTTAAACATCTGAACGAGTTCATCAGTCATCTACCCACTTACAAAACTCACTGGATTTGATTTAGTTATGACTGATTTTAAATGCTCTTTGCATATCAAATGTAAGCCATCTGACCCTATTAGGAGGAAGAATTTTTATCTTAAGGTTGAATACTGAAAAACTACAAATACCTGCTTTACTTATACCTACATTTTACTGAACTCAGTAGACTCTATAGTATAAAAATATTAGCTATATTGGCTCTTTCCCACTAAAACGTCTATTTGCAGAGATCAAAGGACCCATTAGGGCAGCTGTTATATTTTTCACCATCTTATTTCTAGGAAATATTTCTAGATATAAGCTTAGGTTTCAAGCTGCCTCTTGTGCTCCACATTCTGCCACTGCCATTAAATTTGAGTAACTGGTGCAGATTACCCTACAACGGTAGCAAATTAAGCAGAGACCCTTCGGGTATATTTCTCTGTATGTGGAGTGTTCACTATTAAAGGGCCAGCAAGGAGTCCAATGAGGATATGTTCCAGAGAATGGATGAGAAGGTCTTGTTGCCACAGACACCCCATTCCAGGACAACTGCTCTAAACACTCCTATACCCTTTGGAAGGGGCAGACTTATCATGTCTGAGCCTTCTCTCTGTAGCATATATTTACCAAAAATAACCATGAGTACCTGTGTATGTCTTTCCAGGTTGCAAAGCACTTGCAATATGTGGCCATCAATATGCCGCTTAGGACTGCAGTCCTCAGCATTAAATTTTTTCTGCAACACTTGAGAGCAACACAGACATGTGTGGCATGGGCACAGCAATGGACTAGTGATGTGCTTCATCCATGGAGTGCAGGACTGCCCAGGTTTTATAAGTCTTTCCCTCGTTCCTCCTTGTGAAGCTTGCTGGAGCTCAACAGAGTGAGGCTGAGGTTACTGAGATAACCTTGAAACCACTCTAACTGGTGAAAGAAAATTTATGGACTTGGGTACTTTAGTCATCGTGGATAATAACTGCCTATGACACACCTCACGCCTGAAGATACACTTGTCCAATCCAACACTGCAGTCATAAACTTAATGCTTCATGACGAATGGCATCTCTCATCTAAAGATCAAAGATTTATTTAAGGGCACCTGGGTGGCTCAGTCAGCTGAGCGTCTAACTTCAGCTCAGGTCATGATTTCACAGCTCATGAGTTCAAGCCCTGCATTGGGCTCTGTGGCTGACAGCTCAGAGCCTTAGCTCCATCTCTGTCTGCCCCTCTCATGCTTGCACGCTCTTTCTCTCTCTCAAAAATAAATAACCATTAAAACAATTAAAAAAATAAAAGATCAAAGATTTATGTAAAGTGAGAATAAGTGCAGTGTCAGACACAGCCATGGCGGAAATGATTCAGTGATTCAAATGGATGTAGGTGGGAGACTGCCTTCCGAAGGATAAGGACATTCAGCCTAAATGGACATGGCTATATGTTTTTTAAGTGACACTGTATGCTTCCTGTCCCAGGAAGGGTCTATGAGTCACTCACTGAATCCTTGTAACAGCCTGTGAAGTAAATTCTGTTTTCATCCATAAGTTACAGAATGGAAAAACATAAAACAGAGGAAGATTAAATCATTTGCCCCATGAAAACTACAGTGGGTGGCAGAGCTGAGCTTTACACTCAAGCAGTCTAGACCCAAAGTCTATGCCCTTGACCATCCTGCTATGCTCCATCTTCATTTAAGCTCATTTAATTTTTTTTATTATTTGTTTTAAGTTTATTTATTTATTTTGAGAGACAGAAAGACAGTGCAAGTGGGGAAGGGGCAGAGAGGGAGAGAGAGAGAATTCCAAGCAGGCTTAGAGCCTGATGCAGGGCTTGAACTCACAAACCTGCAAGATCATGACCTGTAAGCTCATTTAATTTTAAATTACAGTTCTGCTTTCCTCACCTGACCTTAGCTTATACTTTTATTCTCTGTATTTTTACATAAGTAACCTGCTTGAAACATAAAGAGTTGGTGTTTATGTTTTTTAAAAAACTAATCATGATACTTTTCAGGTGTTGCCTAGTGGATACTTGTAAATAACTGAAAATAGGATTCTTCACAAGGAATATTCAATATCATTATCAATGTTACTCATTTGCATGAAAAATTCTATAGGTGAATGACTATATTAGTGATTATATTAGTACTCTTACTCTGCGACCTCCTAAGTAGAAAAGTACTAAATAGGGTCTTTTTCATGAACCAACCGTAAATCGGAACTTTCAAAGCAAACTTTGAATAGGAATAAAACTAAAGAAGTAGAATAAGAAATATACAGTACTTGAAGGTGAGATAAAACATTTTATTTTTTTACATTCTATTTTGTATAAGTTTAGAGGCTCCCCAACCCCACAGATGAAAATAATTTTAGCACTCAATCTATACACTATAAAGATATAGACAGAGGGGACACATTATCAAGAACACAAAAAGAGTTTGAATGTTATAATACACCAAACTCCTCGAGATTAATGTATTAATATAATTCCCATTCCCATTCATTTGTAAAGACAAAGACAACTGGAATTCCCACCATCTTAGGAATATCTTGCACTGAAAAACTGACATTATTATTATCATTGTACTTAAAATTTCTTTGCTCCTTATAGAGTGTGCTGTATTGTAACAACTGATTGTTCACGACTATGTTTTAGCCTGATTTAGTTTATGAGCTTTTGGCTATAAAAGAAAATGAGGGACATATTTTGTACTTTGGAGTAAATTCTCCGTATCTAACAAAATAAACATGATGTGTTTTTTAAACATGGTGGCAAAAACAATGTGTGTTTTTAAAACACGATGGCAAAGAAGGGTGTAGAAAAAATGGGACTCAGGATACAACATGGAAAGGATGAACATTTTTTAGATGGGTCCCAATGACAGTGAATCTGTGGTCAAGACCAACATGGAATTGGGTGATGGTTGGGGGGTGGTCTCCAGTAGCCCAAACTCCCAGAGGCTCTGGCCCACTCCACACCTCCATTTTGGATTTCCTACATTTGTTCTGTAAGAAAGAAGACTTTGTATAATCTTTCACATGAATCACAAATACCAATTTTTCAGTTCTGTAAGGAACATCAAGGAAATTGTCCTTGTCCATTCCTCTCTTTTTAAAGAGGAAGAAATTGATCTTGAAAGAAGTGGCTGTGTCTGAAATGCAAAGGGCACTGGACCTGGGTCTGATGCCCACCTGAAGTCATGTTCCACCATCTTCTCAGCTGTGTGATTTGGGGAATGCTGTCAGTCTTTTGTGGTTCCGGCTTTCCTAGCTAGAGCCTTCCTAGGAGTGCTGGGCAGAAAGTGTACATGGGATGATGTATATGAAATTCCTTGGAAATGATGAAAAGCAACATAGTCATTGCTATCCAATAATCCTCATTAGGCACAATTCTGCAGGATCTGAGTTTTAGCCAGAATGCAAAGAATTCTAGCCATTTTGTATAAGTAAGAGCCAAACAGGTATATTTCAGTGCATCATCTTATAGGCTTCCTTTCCTCACGAAGTGAAATATAAAACATTTGAGTTTGCTGCTTGTTCTCAAACTCCCCTGGAAGAAGATTGGAAGAGAAATTGTATTTTCACCAACAGATCATTTCTCTTCTCTGAAATTGCCCTTGCCACTGATTATATTTTAAAAAAAAATCCAAACCCTGTATCCTCTTTGGCAGCAAGCAGGGGGCTGTCACTTTAAGGCTGACACACTTTCTTTATTGCAGAAAGAGATGCCTCTATAGCTTTTGAATGCTGAATTCAAAACATCAGTGACATCAGGCTGGGTTCACCTTGTAAAGAAAGGTCACTGCTGTGAGAATGGACCTGTGTGTGGGGCCTCAAATTGGGTGGGATAAGATTGACAGGCAGACGATTTTGAGGGATAACAGCAAGGTTTTCTCTTTCAAGGGTGTGCTAATCAGACAGGAACAAAACATAAGCACATCCTTTCCCAATCTGCTCCCTCTCTGCTATTATCTCGTTGGGCATGGCTAGAGTGACAATAAATCTTGGTGACTTTTATGGCCCCCAAAATATGACTGCAACCAACTTTCCCTGGCATGCATTTCCTACTACAATTCCTTCCCTCATCCTCAACCACACACACACACACACACACACACACACACACACACACACACACACATGCACAGTGAGAGAAAGGAGTCCCACGTTCTTTAGTTGTACCTTTTGCCTGGAATATGATCCCTGTCCATCTCCTGTAGAAGTTTGCTGGTTCTCTCGATCCTCTAACTCTCACCTCTTCCATGAAGCCTTCCAAGATTTTCCCAGATGAAATTAATTTCCTTTTCCTTCTTATCATGAGGATTCCTTGACTCTAGTAGTATTTACAGCCTGCCTTTAGCAGTTTATTTTATGTGTTTCCTTTCTACATTGTGAACTCTTCCTTGACAAGGAGTAGGTTAGTTATCTATGTCTCTCCTATAGTAACTAAGACCTTAGTAGAGGTATTTATAAGAACCTTTACCTGTCAAAACTTTTCAAAGTTGTCCTTTTATCTCAGGGAACTTATAGATGGTCCATGTTGGGCTTTCCTAAATCCCCTTTATTGGACATTTTGGCCACAAAACTGTAGACCACAAATAGGTCTCTACAATTAGAGAAGGAGCAGTGGGCAGGATGAGAAAGAGGTGATGCTCATGGCTCTGTTTTCATGTGACAGATGTCCCTGAGATGAGGTGGGGCAGCATGCACTGCTCCAAACAGCACTACTGGCTTAGGAATTTTAGGGAAATGGGGCACTAAAGGTCAATGAAGGCTAGGACAACATGAACATATACAAAAGAACATTTCTGGATCAAGATGGAAGAGGGGAAATAAACAAGATTTATTATCAGCAGGAAACAATGCTTATGAAATTAATCAGTTCGCTATCACTTATGTTGCTATTGATAAACCCAATCCTTTAGGTGAACATAGGTTCTCACCTTTACAAGAATCATTAACTCTTCTCAGTAAATGGGAAAATGCTTGGTTTCAAAAGCAGCACAAAGGGAAGGCCTATGATGAACAAGGTTATCGGGCATGTTATTTGAGTTACCCGACACCTATTTTACAGTGGCCATCCACATTAGGATTGTGAGCCCTGAGTCTGAACTTCCTTTCTTCTCCTCTTGGTGGCAGTGGTAGCGGGTACTTGTGGAAGGCAAGAAAGAAGGATAAAAGATAAAATGCTATTAACTAGCCAAGGCAGCCCTATTAACTAGTTCTCATAAATAAAAATGGGGCAAACATTAACTCAAGTGCCATAAACTGTATTAGGCAGTGGGCAGACATTAGTTAAATAATAAGGACAACATCCCTGTAGGGTAATATTATTATCTTCATTCGTCAGATGGGCGGCAAAATGAAGCAACTTGTTCTAAGACCATCCAGTTAATAAGTGTTATTGCCACATGCCTAATAAAGAAGGAAAATCTGCCGGACAAGAAGAATACATTTCAAAAATGTTAGGTTTCATGAATTCAGAGAAGTAGCAAGAGATGAGATGCGGATAGTGAAAACCAAAAACCCAGAAACAAAGAAACCAAGCACCAAAGAAACTGGATGGCACTGATGGAAAGAATTTCAATACACAAGAGAAAAAGTGAAAATAAGATAATCAAATGGACTAAA
The DNA here is from genome assembly GCF_008692635.1 of Crocuta crocuta. NCBI lineage: Eukaryota > Metazoa > Chordata > Mammalia > Carnivora > Hyaenidae > Crocuta > Crocuta crocuta. Next base: position 4,937,193 of record NW_027530182.1, read on the forward strand.
ACTAGAACTTGCACCAACATAATAGAATGCTACAAAACAGATAAATTAAACCAGATCATTTAAGGAGAAGTGAAGGAAATAAAATTAACCTGTAGGAAGAAAGCCCCAAATGGGAAACCATTTGCAAGCATTGTTTGGAATAGGGAAAACATTTAATTCCATTGGGCAGCGGGGACCCAGATAGACATTGATTCACTAATGAGGGAAGACATCTAATCAAAGAGGACACTTTTAAGATTAAGGGGTTAGGGTTGGTTACTGAGTTTTGTGTTTATAAAACAATCTATAAAAAGGGTCAGTTTGTATTCAGTTTCACAGAATCTGTGCCACCCACGTGTGTTGGCAGACTGAGAAAGCAAGAACAGGGAAGGAAATGACTCAAAGTGATTTAATAAAACTGGTTTTGCTCAAATTGTCTGGGCCTAAAGTTATTCATGTCAAAATAAGAGGGCTTAGTGAGTTTTACCACTGTCAATTACAAATTACTCCACCTAGCCCCCACCCAATAATTCTTTAAAAGATGTAGATGATGGGAAATGTAGAAACCATCTAGAGAAGTTCAAGATCAGGGATCAGTCAGACACATTTAAATACTAGAAAGGAATCAGTGCCAAATATTACCCAATTTGTAAATACTCTAAGTGCTCAGAGGTTTGAAGATTTAGCTAAATAATTTTTTTCAAGGTATACAAAACTTTTGTTTCTTGAGATGAGGCAGTAGGCATTTTGTATTTACATTTATAAGCAATGAAAAGTATTAAGCTTTTATTTTTTTAAAGATAATATTTTTGACCTGAGTTTGAATTATCTTACACAGAAATGTGTTGGGTATTTCATAATTGAGAGGAATACATGAAATACTAGTGAACTTCAAAAGAAAGCACTGATGTTATACTATTCTCAAGCCATGTCTTCATGATAAGAACCATAAATTTATGATAAGAGTGAGGTTTGGGAGGTCAGTAAGAATACTATCTTTGGGAATTAATGTGGGATTTCTTTTCAGCATTTGAAAAATCACTTCTAAAAATATGGTCTAGTACACACTGACATTTAGAGAGAGCACATGCAGATCAAAGGATCCCTTAAACACAGGCTTCATTTGGTTATAAGCACTAGCATGTTCAAGCATCTCTGTTCAATATAGTATTTCTGAGGTCCAGGCAAAAGTCCCTCAGTGACATATGATTTGACTACGAAATATTGACAGTGCACAGGAACGGGATTTAACTGCTGGCACAGAGTTTGTCCCATTGGCTCAGTTTGTCAGACAGCCATCTTGGACCTAGCTCCAACTATGTGTTGCAATATAAGAGCATTCTCCACCCTCCCACCCCAAATTAGAAAGCAACTCAGAGCACTGTGGATCTGCAGTAATCACCCAGTTGTTAGTTCTTCTGTCCAGAGTACACATTTGCAGGCAAGTGTTGTAGCATGATGGTTAAAGGGTGCAGGATATGGAAGTAGATGCAAGAGTCTGAATCCTAACTGTGTTCAACTGGCAATGTAACTGTTCTACACCTCAGGCCTCACTGGAAGAAAGGACTATTATATTCTACCTCATAGGCTATTTTGAGAATTAAAGAGGGTAATTCATGTAGAAGGTCTCAGTATCAGGTAACTAAGTGCTTAATAAATATTAGTCCTTATTAGCAGATTCTTTGAAAATAGACTCAAGAGCAGAAAGTTTAAGAAACAAAAGATGTAGTACCTCCAGAAGACAAAAAGTAATGGTACTAATTGGGTCCCAGGAGCTGACTCTGGCAGTAAAGAGGATGGATGCTGAAATGATCTAGTATACTGGTTAAAAGAAACAGAGCCCGGAATAGATTTCTGTAGGTACCCAACCCAGGGAAAATTAAGAAGTGCTCATCACGTGAAGACAAAGAAGAACAACTTGATGCATGATCATAGCTAACATTTCTGGAGACCTCTCGCTTACCATAAGCTTGATACGCAGTTGTGGATTGGCCCTGATAATCTTCTCACTGCTCCCATCCTCACATCCCATGAGACAGCTTAGATGTGATGATTAGGGAGAAGCCTGTGGCTATGAAAGAGAGCAAAGAGAAAAGCTAACTGGCCAAAAGGGAACTGAAACCATGACCTTGGCCTCATTAAAAAGAGTCGGCAATGTCCTTGAATAGACCAGTTTTTCACAGACAGCTAAGCCATCTGCAGAGAAAACAAAATATGGCATACACACACATACACACAAACACATATGCACACACAAATAAAAACATAAAAGCAAACAACAAACAAGATTTACAACTAAAATATAAACTAATTCACAGGTATTTTTATAAATCAACTTCTGGTTTTCTTCTGGTAGAGCATCAGTAGCCTTCTACAAAGTCAATTCTGTTGGCAAGGTTGAAATGCTTCTGAAGTGGAGAACTATTCTGTAACTTACATTTGAAAACTCATAGCTAAATTGTCATCTTGCACTGATAGGGCACCCACCTGCCTCAAAGATAAAGTGTGTGCTGCCTTGCAAAATTTGAAAACTGAAAAATGAGTACTTCTTAAAAAAAAAAAAGGTCCGATGTGGACCCAACATTATAAACAGCACAGATTCAAAACCCTGATGAGCTCATTTGCTTCTACAATGTGATATAAAATAGATACTCTTAGTAAAGCTACAATACCCCAACTAGGGGCTGTGTTAGCAATAATAGCACCTAATAGTAATGCAAACATTTATAGTAGTACTTACTATGTTAAGCACCTTAGCATGTGTTGGCTAGTTTAATTCTTGGAACAACCCAATGACAAAGGTGGTATTATTATTTCTATCTTATAAACAAAGAATATAAAGCATAAGGAAATTAGGACACCTGTCCAAGACCATATGGTAAGTAAGAGTCAGGATTCAGATCCAGGCAATCTAACTTAGAAGCCATGATCTTAACATCACTCCCTGTGGCAGCCAATGGGTGCTCCTGGGACAGATGAGAGATTATATAAGGCACTAAGGAACATATAGCTTGCCAGTGGGACATCCTCCCCACTCATTTTCATGCCTTGCTCTCCTTTTTTCCTATCCCCTCTCCCCCAGAGTGTTACTTTAGGGGTGTTAGCAAGCATGCTATCATTATATTGTAAAACTAGATTAAAAATAAACCCCAGAGTTGTCTTATATAATCAAAGTCTTTATTCTCCAGACGAAGGGACTAACAGATCAAGGGAATGAGCCCTAAAAAATTACTGGGATCATCAGACTAATGCTAGTGTACACTGTAATAGGACCCACTCCTTGCTAATCTTACAGGTTTCCCTATGAAGTAGTCCAAGTGCTTCAGCCATTGTCTTAACACTCAGTTTTCAACTCTGACCATAGTTATTTCTCTCAGAGAGAACCTAGTTTTCTCCCCCTGCAGATCTTGGTTCTTCTCTTCCATTTTAGTAGTCTTCCATGAACGGGTACCAGAAAATCCTTACTCAAGTAGACTGCCTGGATTGCTGGAGATGCCCATACTAATCTGCTCCCTAAGATGATGCTCACTAACTGCCCTTGTGCTTGGAGAGAAATTTTAAATCTTTTTGAATTCCTAATGTTAGTGCCTTCTATTTAATCTGTATGAGGTTAAAGGTTATTGACCAGTATCTTTTCACCTTTCTTTTGTTTGTTTAGGAGGTAGGGTGCTTCGTCTAATTCCTGGCTTTTTGTTCAGTGAAAGAAAGGGCTTGATATTTGATATTATCATGGTCAGATAATGGCCCCCAAGATGTCCACCTCCTGTCTTAACCTTAGAAATCTGTGAATGTGTTGCTTTATATGGCAAAAGGGACTTTGCAGATGTCCTTGTACAAGAGAGGCAACAGAGCAAGATGTAGAGAGAAAAAGACTAGAGAGCCAGAAGTAGGTGGAAGGCACTGGAGATGGAGGAAGGAGTCGCACACCCAGGAATGCAGTTTGGCCTTAGGAAGCTTGAAGAGGCAAAGAAATGTGTTCTCCTCTAATGCCTCCAGAATGAACACAGCCCTGCTAACACCCGATCTTGGAATTCTTACCTCCAGAACTCTAACATTAATAAAGAAATATGAGTCATTTTAAGTAACAACATTTGTGGTACTTTGTTTTTGCAGCCTTATGAATCTAAAACAATCACCCTTGTTCATATTCTCAGGTCTGCTCAAAACTGGTGTCCTTGCTTTCAGCCTCTCCTCTTTGTAGTTTATTCCACCAGATTCAATGATTCATTAATCCCTTCACTGCACTTACCTAATGTTTCCTGAGCCCCTGCTATGTACCAGGAACTGGATAATGTGAGCAAAATGGCATGCCTGCCTTTTCCTTGCATGTACCCATGCCATTCTTTCTACCTTCTATGCCCTATCCATTATCTGCTAGGGAAAATTCAACTAGTACCACATCCCAACTCACATGGCTTTGGTTCACTCTTGCTGTTCCAATTTGGGACCTTGAAACTGACTAATGATAAACGCAGTCCACCCCAGGCTGCCTACTGCTAACCACTCAATCCTTGGACACATTCAGGTAAGTGAACCTGCTTCCTTTTAGGACAGAGGCCTTTCACTTTCTGGGCCCAGGCCCAGATAACAAAGGGTCAGGAGCAAACAAGATTTGCCACTGAAATAGCCCTCAACGTCCTGGCAAGCATTGTCTTCTCTCTTCATCTAGTTTATAATTCTCTTGAGAATAGGGACTGATTCATATGTGTGTCTTTTTTAGTGCCTGACACATGGTAGGTGCTCAAGAAATGAACAGAATGAACAAAACTACAAGCTAGCACTCATCATGGATAAATATTCCTGCCAATGGGGACTGATATCCTCACTACTTTTCAGCACTGATTATTATTATTCATTCTGAAAGCACTGTTTCTAAAAAGTTAACTTCCTGAAGTTACCCAAATAGCCATGCTTACACACTTGATATAATTTGGGACCTTGAATATAGTCCAAATGTCAGTAGAACATTGAACTTTTCAAGTTGAGTGTAGAGTTTTCTTAACTTTGTGATTCCTCTCTCATCACAGCCTAGCACAGTGCCTGGCACAGAATAGCTCTGCAATACATGTTTGTGGGATAAATACCCCAGTCTAACATTGGTTTGGTCAGGTTACTCCTATGCTAGCATCTACATAAGGCCTTGTGTCCATTCCCATCTGCTGGTCCTTGTGTGAGTGATTCTACCTCTCTGCCAGACTATACACTTGATTTTTGAAAAACAGCTTTATTGGGGGACACAAGGTACATACAGTTCATCCATGTGAAGTGAACGATTTGATGAGCTTTGGCAAATGTTAATGTCATGAATCACTTCCACACTCATGATACAGAATGTTTCCATCTTCATGAAAAGTTTCTTCATGGCCTTTAGCAGTTAATCCCCTTCCCAATCCTGGTCACAAGCAACTGCTGATGTGCTTTCAGTTATTATAATGTTGCCTCTTCTAGACTCTCCTATAAATGAAATCATACAGAATATAGTCTTTAATATCTTGCTCTTTCCCATGTTTCTGAGATTCATCCATTCTGCTGCATTCACCCATATGTTTGAATCTATCTTCCATCTTGTCTCGGTGTTTTCCTGGAACGTGGTGTATTCCTGTGTTTGGCCTAGCTGCCTTGTCCTCCAACACTGTGTACCCCAAGGAAGCTGAGGGTTCCCAAATGGGGACCTTTTCTCCTGTGTGATGGGTTCCAATTTCCAACCAGCTGGAGAGCTTGTCCTTCTCCTCCCCTGGTTAATGGCCCCTTTTCTCTGCCTCCTCATTGCCCCAGTAAGGAACAGGGAGGTTATGTTCCATCTTCTCCCTTCCTTAGACATATTATCTGTGAATTTCATGCCAGGCAAAGAGAGGGCATTGTGAAATATGGCGTGATATTATTCTAAAAATATCTGTCTGGCAGGTCTGAGAACCTTGCACCATCTGTAACTCTTTGTGAGCAACTCGAGGGCAGGGGTCCTTTCTCATTCACCTATGAATATCCTTTGTACCTGCCCCAACCATCCTTAATTCAGTTCATCATCCCAGTTCCGTGATTCCACCCATGTCCAGTACAGACTCTCTTATTCATCGCTGCACTGATCGGATGAGTATTCACTGTGGAGACCATGAAAAGGATCTTGGATCAAGTGTGCCACACACATGGGTGATCATTCCCTTGTTTTCTCAGGCCCAAGTTCAGAAAAGACATTATCCTTATGAATATTCATGGCTCATGGTCTGTAACTTAGTTATAGCCTTTGATTCACATTAGTTTGTTTAGATAAAACAAGTAAATGTAGACAAAATGAAATAATTCTCGGGTCATGTCCAAATAGTTCATTAATCTTGAAATTAAAACTTTAGGGCCTCACACATCTGTAGTGCAGCCTCAAATTCAGAAATATGTAAAAGAAGTATCCATCACCGCAGAGAGGAAAAAATCCTCATCAAGTCCATCCACCCTGCTTTGGTAGTATGGAAAAAGGGTTAATGGTTTAACATTCTTGGTTCCTCAGCGTTTTTGATAGCTTCTCATACTGCCTAAGTAGTCGCAGACAGAAAATTGGAAGGTGATGAGACCACCAGAAGCTGACTCAAACTGCATTCTAAAGACACAGAAGCTGACAGAGAGGAAAAGGTCTTCGGACACATGTCCAGAAGTGCACAAAAATATTTTAAAATATGTTCAAGGGGTTCCTGGGTGGCTCAGTTGGTTATGTGTCTGATTCTTGATTTTGGCTCAGGTCATGATTTCACAGTTCATGAGACTGAGTCCTATGTTGGGCTCTGTGCTGACAGCATGGAGCCTGCTTGGGATTCTCTCTCCCTCTCTCTCTGACCCTCCCCCCACCCAAGTACATAAATGTTAAAAAATTATATGTTCAAAAAAAGAAAGGCTAAATTTAGAAGAGATTAAATGGAGGGGGTGCCTGAATGGCTCAGTTGTTTGGGCGCCTGACTTTGGCTCAGGTCATGATCTCATGGTTTGTGAGTTTGAGCCCCGTGTCAGGCTCTGTGCTGATGGCTCACAGCCTGGAGCCTGATTCTGATTCCGTGTCTCCCTCTCTCTCTTTGCCCCTCCCCTGCTCTCTCTCTCTTACACTCTCAAAAATAAATAAACATTAAAAGAATTAAAAGAAAAAGAAGAGATTAAATAGCATCCAATAAACTGTTTCCCACACAAGGAAGAGTGCAATGTGTGTCCTTCAGAAGGATTCCATCAGAAATGACACATGATGTGAACAGGCTTCACTTCTCCGGAAGATGTATTTGTTCAAAATTCTTGTTCAGGGATGAGGCTGGATAAATAGGTGTTACTGCATTAATTAGTGAAGGATTTTCTTCATAACAGATTTACAGAGTTCCCCAGTGATACAAATTCCAGTTACATAAAGTTCTTTTAGGAAACACTCTCCAAAGGCTGGTGGCCAATGGATCTCAACTCCATTGCCAGTTCTAATTGGTGGGTGGAGGTTGTCTGGAGACTTGTACTGAGAACAATTTTAAGTTCATACCTGGCTGGGCTCATTGGGAGAGGCTGCTGGGATGGACGAGTGATGTCTTCCATGGGTCCTGAAGGAGGCCATTGTGGCTTGAAACCCCATGTTTCAATTCCAATCTGAAGGTGCCACAGTTGGTTGTGAAAAAAGATCATGGGAGACCCCAAGTTCTAACTACCACTGAGGAGACTGAATCACTTTCTCCTGGCTGAATTTCTGAAGCTTGGTCTCCAATTACAAGTGAGCCCTTTCAGAATTGTTTGTGCAAGCCCTCAGACTGTCAGCGTCAGTGCTGTGAACTAGATTGTGTTTCTCTCAAAAACCATGGAATGGATCGTTTCCATGGAGAGAGATTCCATTCAAGTCATCTTGCTATTGAAGATATCACAATGAACGGAATGTGAAGTTTTTGTAGTTGCCAAGACTACAGCCAATATAAAAAGTGAAAATAGAAATACTAAAAACTTATACCTGGGTAGTCAGGATTGTTTTGTGTGGTTAATTCTGTCCCACTTCCACTCATCTGATGTTATCCCATTTGTGGCTAACCTAACCTGCTAATTTGGTCTGCAGAACTCTTGGATGATCTTCTCTGTTTCGACCAATCTAAAATCTTTAGGGTCTCACTTTCCATCTCAAGTCTCTTTCTTTTAATTCAATTCTTCATATTACTACTTAACTCCAGGTACCCTTTTTAAAATCCTTTTTCTACCATCCCTCTGCATGCATTGATCTGCCTTCTCTTTCCCAGATTCTCACTTTCCCTCTTTGGAAGAGTCCCAATTTTCACTACCACCGTCAGAGCCCACAGAGCAGACTCACACTGCCCCCATGTTCCTTATTCTCATTTCCTGGCATCTTCTTTCCAGCTCCTTTGCCTCTTTTGAAATGTGATGCACAGCCAGGGTCTCTCTACACCTTCCACCCTCTTCTTCTCCTACTTCTTCCCAACTGTGGTGGTTGAAATGCCTCGATTTTTCTTTTTCACCTGCTCCCTTCTGTGACTTCTTTGGGTCTAGTCCCTGGGACCTCTTACCCTCCAGGTGAAGCTAAATCCCTTCCTTGGTATCCAGCATCTACACTTCCCACCTCCTCAAGGATCTCACCCTCACTCTCACGGGGGGTGGGGGGTGTGTCTCAGGCTTCCTTCCACTAGGGCACCTCTCCCTCTGGCCCTCCTAAAACTCCTGGGTGCTGCCTTCTGTGTGGTGAGTATGTTGGCTGGTGGCTCTGCATTTCGTACTTCTGCAGTGGTCAAGTAACTGCCCACCTCTGGCTTCTAGAAGATGCCTACTTCAACACAACTCAATCTCAGAAGAACCTTACAACAGCCATATATGTAAAGAGGGCCAGCCTGAGGAAGAAAGAAGAACCATTTGCTTTCAGAACATGGCAGATGTATTGCTATAATGTTGGCAGTCACAATACTGGGCACATGTTGAGCACTATGGTTTCACTGGAAGCTTAGCGGGCACTCGAGGTGCATCACCATTGTTGTTTTTAGTCCCATTCTTCTATCATCCTATTGTCTTCTACCTTACCTTCCACCCTCTCAGATCCATTCATATAGACAGATCTATTCACGTCCTATACAATCTTTGTGTAGTCCTGCTTCCTTAACTTTGCTTAGGCTGTTGCTTTCCCTGACTCCCAATCTCCATATGCCCCAATCCTATTTTTTAAGGTCCAGCCTAAAATACTAACTTTTCCACAGATCCTCTCAGATTTCTCACTGCAGAACTATCGGTATTCTTATCGGTCTTAAACCCTCACTGCTTGCTCCAGCAATTAGCTTCCCCTCCGAACAGTATACTTTGGCCACTGGATTGGTCCTGCCTCTGTTATGGAAATTACCCAGTCTTTGCCCAAGCTGCCGTCTGGCCCTCATGGGTCCCAGGTGTTGAAGAACATTCACTTGGATTTACGACTCAGAAATTTAGAAAACATTGCTGGGAAAATGGTCTATGTGCATATTTGTGTGTATTCACAAGCCTGACACTTATGCCTCTCACATTCAAGAGATTTCATCTGCTCATAGCATAGAAGCTGAGTCATTTGAAGATGGCCAGAACTCCCAATAAAACAACAGCTAAGGGGTACCTGGGTGGCTCAGTTTGTTAAACATCTCTTGATCTCACCTCAGGTCTTGATCTCAGGGTCATGAATTCAAGCTTCATGTTGGGCTCCATGCTGGGCACGAAGCCTACTTAAACAAACAAACAAACAATAGCTAAGCTAACCACCCTATGAGGTAGGTATTATTATTATTATTATTATAATCCCTAATTTATGTATAGGTAAACTGAGACTTGGAGAAGTCAACAGGCAATACTGCTTAGTCTCTATTTGTTGCTCCGTGTCCAGTCTTCACCCACTTCACCCTACTCCCTGCTCCAGGATGCCAACCTGTAGAAACTGTATCAGTGGGCTACTCTGCTTGGGATTTCTGTTGGACTCAGTCAGTGGGAGGTGCCAGCAGGAGCTCCAGGAGATTGGAGGTTGGGAGGAGAAAGAGGTCAGACTGTTTATTTCCCCAGCTCCCTCCCTGCCTGGCTGTCCGGTGTCAGGGGCTACAATTCCCTCCCCAAGGCCACCACTCTGGTCAGGCAACCTTTTTTACAGCCCTGGGTAATCAGAGGGCTCTAGGAACCCTCTGTCCCATGCACTTTTGGGTAAGAGATGAACCAGGTGCTTCAGAGACTTCCCTGAACCCTACTGTTTTGGGTTGAACTGTACTCCGCAAAAAGAGATGTTGAAATTCTAATCCCCAGTACTTCAGAATGTGACTTTATTTGGAAACAGGGTTATTGCATATGTAATTAGTTAGTGTAAAAGTAGGAGGATCCTAATGTAATCTGACTGGTGCCCTTATAAGATCACAGCCCTGTGAAGACAGAGAAGGAAGGCAGAGATCAGATTTAGGTAGCTGCAAGCCAAAGAGTACCACAGCCTGCTGGCTACCGCCAGAAACTCAGGAGAGATGAGGGAAGATTCCCCAGGTTTCAGGGGAAGCCTAACTCTGCCTTACCTTAATTTCCAAATTCTAGCCTCCAGAACTGTGAGATAATAGCTTTCTGTTGCTTTATGCTCCACCATTCAGTCTGTGATGCTTTGTTACAGCAGCCCCACAAAACGATTGCAGCCACCTGTACCTTTGGAATTGTCCCTTCATTAAATTCTCATCATTTACTTATTTTGAGTGTGATACGCTTCTACTGGGCCCCTGACTTTCCTAGGGTGAAAGGCTAGGGACTTGATTCATGGCTCTGATGGCAACACTAAAGCATGTATCCTCTATAATAATACTCGTAACATTATAGATAGAACTCACCCAGTGCTTGTATCAACTCCCTTAATGCCATTTGGCCTGAACATAGTGTTGCAGATTGAACTTTCATCGTTGATGACACGCCTGATTTTTTGCTATCAGCCCAGCCGTGTCTGCATTAACTGGCAGAGCTGTGATGGAGAATAAGCTCTTGAGGAAGCTGATTTCCTGAAGAGGAGCAAATGCACCTGGAACGGGACACATGGAAGCCAGGGTCCCTGGGGGTCAGGATTTTCAGATATGCTCACGAGCTTCTCATGAGTCCCATCAGGAAAGAGCCAGTCAGGTAGCTCTGGTCCTGACCTCCATTACCATCAAAGCCTAAAACTACAGGGCAGTATCTTCACTGTTAAGGTGAACAGGCAGAGAATTGGAATTGTGAGGGGGCCAGGTCACTTTTAAATGCAAATAGGCTTGCTATGTGGCATGCTGCAATTCTCCCAGATGAAAAAGAAATAAAAGGCAAATGGATAAAAGACACAGAACTGGAAGATCACCTTTGTCACACAGGATCCCTCTGCTTGCTCTATGCTCTGGACCATTTCGAAGCCTCTGTCCTTCCATACCTCAGTTCCTGCCCCAAGGAAGCAGGTGGAGGAAGCCACTGTCTGAGTAATTACTGCTCTACCATTTCTCCTTAAGGATGTCACTATTTTTAGAGGTGACTCATTCATATAAGTAACTGCTCTGGTGGGGGGAGGCTCTTCATGATGACTTAACCCTTATGTCTTGGTGTATTTATATTTATCCTATTCTATCCCTCCTCTTGACTTGTTTTGATTAAGGGCACCAATGAAAACACATTACCACTGCCACCTGAAAGAACAAAACATTCTCAACCCAGATCTATGAAATGAAAAAGTCCTCAAAAACCTCTGTAAGTAGGAGGGAGGGCGAGAAAGCAAAGGAGCTCCAAGCTTTGTGAGAAGGGGTGCAGGTGAGGGACCAGCCAAGCAGAAAGAAAGATCAAAGAAATTCTACTTCAGAACACCTCACATTTTGCTATGAAGTAGCACGGAAAACTCTCGTCAGGAACTGGAAGATTTAGAAGTCTTGGGGTGAAAACACTTCATATTAAAAAAAAGGCAGCTTCCTGATTCCTCTTGTGAGGGAAAGTTTACCCTAGACCCCCCAGCACCACCGACACCACTACTAAGCTTACAACCCCTGGGCAGGGCACGTTAGCACATTAGCTCATGTACTCCTCACGACATGGAGAGTATTATGATACAGATAGTGTTACTATCCCATATTGCAGATAAGGAAGCTGAGGTTTAGAAGGATTTTGTAATTTCCTAAAGGTAACGTACTAATAAATGACAAAGCCAGGCTTGGAATTCAGGTCTGCCTGAGCAGAGACATGCAGTAATTCTGACCCATTGGGGTGTCGCATGTACATAAGAGTCTTTCAGCTAGTGAGTCTGCTCAACAGCTAGTCTGAATATTTTGGCAAAACTTCCCATGTGGGATTAACTGCCTTCTTCTGTCATAAGACACTCCATCTATGTGACTCCGTGGGTTTGGGGGATAAGAGTAATGGTAAAAATTCTTGCCATTATGAACACTTTGGTTTAAATAACCTTTCTTGCAATTCCCCTTCATCTAGTACAACAAAGTAATCTACCCACGACTTATATATTTTCCTATCCATATATTTTTGTATATTTAACTGACATTACTCCTAATGTCATTACTCCTAATTTCATTAATGACATTACTCCTTACTCCATTGCCTGTTGTAGAGTATGAATCCCTTTTAACCATGAGCATTTCTGTATAAACCACTAAAGTACTCAACACAGTATCAAGGCAGGATCTTTCTTTATCATCCTTTAGATTAAGAAAAAGTCAGCAATTATTATAAAATCATCATGTCTGTGATATCTTTCTTCTAAATACTTTAAACACAAGGATAAAATACCATGTTGGATCAATTCAGCTCCCAATTTCTTGTGGCAGAGCGCCCATGTGGCGGCACATCTAGTAGTTGTCTCAGGACATCATCATGAAAGATTAGAGACGTTTCTTTATTCTCCTTTAAAGATACTCATGTAGGGGTCTGTCACCTGTGCCTTCATCCACATATTCCTTGAACACATTTATATTTATAGCTTTAAGAAGTCATAGCATTGAGGAAGTTCAAATAAAGGGCATGACAAGATTCATCAATGCTTTCATTTTTTTCAAAAGTTTAATCATGAGATAGTATTTTAATGTTCTCTAGGGTAACCCCTGACTACCATCCATAGTGAAAAATTAGGGAGTCTCTTTTTGTAATTTTCTGTTGTTACTGCCAGTGACGGACATTTCTTTCTGCTGATCATTCGCACGAAGCCTATCAATATATCTGAGCGTGAATGCTCAACATGCATCATTTTATCAAAATGCCACTGAGAGTTTTTCACCTGTTCAATATAGATGGTCTACTCATGATTCTCTAAATGGGTCTTGTGCATTCTACCTTGGTGCTTACACACTTATCACTCTACCTTCTTCCTTTACATGTACCTGAGCCCTACCGATTCTCTATAGCAATGTTCAAGCTCTATGTTCTTCCCTGTCATCCCAGGCCAAGACTTTTCCATTTCAAGATGAGTGCTGTCCAACAGAAATATAATATGAACCACATATACACTTGTAAAGTTTCTAGTAGGCACACTTAACAAGTAACCACCACAAAAGACCTCAAGTAGCCAAAGTGATTTTGAAAAAGAAGAACAAAACTGGAAGTATAACAATCCCAGACTTCAAGACATACTACAAAGCTGTAGTACTGAGAACAGTATGGTACTGGCACAAAAATAGACACATAGATCGATAGAACAGAATAAGGAGCCCAGAAATAACCCCACGATGTATGATCAATCAATTTTTGACAAAGGAGGCAAGTATATGGAATGGGAAAAGGACAGTCTCTTCAACAAATGGTGCTGGGGAAAGTTGGACAGCTACAGACAAAAGAATGAAACTGGATCACTTTCTTATACCATACAAAAAAATAAACTCAAAATAGATTAAAGACCTAAATGTGAGATCTGAAACCATAAAAATCCTAGAAAAGAACACAAGTAATTTCTCTGACATCAGCCATAGCACATTTTTCTAGATATATCTCCTTAGGCAAGGAAAACAAAAGCAAAATAAACTTGCAAGATCTATATCTGTATCTATATCTATATATCTATCTACATACACACATATATGTATACACAGATACACACATGTAAACACATATACACATATATGTACTCACGTACACAGTGGAATATTACTCAGCCATAAAAAGGAATAAAATATTGCCATTTGCAATGACATGGATGGATCTAGAGAGTATAATGCTAAGAAAAATAAGTCAACTAGAGAAAGACAAATAGCATATGATTTCATCTATATGTGGAATTTAAGAAACAAACCCAGTGAACAAAGAAAAAAAGAGGCAAGTAAAAAATAAACTCTTAACTATAGAGAACAAACTGATGGTTATCAGAGGGGAGGTAGGTGGGGAAGGGGTGAAACAAAGGGGATTAAGAGGTGCAAACTTCCACTTATAAAATAAATAAGTCATGGAGATGAAAAATACAGCATGGGGAATATAGTCAATAACATTATAATAATGTATGGTGACTACATTTATTGTGATGAGCACTGAATAATGCATAGAATTGTCAAATGACTATGTTGTACACCCGAAACTAATGTTACACTTCAATTATAAATAAAAAACAAGAAACAGGTAAAAATAGTCTCTACCATATATTTTACTTAATCCAATATACCCATATTAGTACAATCTCACTCAACTTCTAATCAATATACAAATTAATATTGAGATATAATATATACCTGAGTATATTTTATACATACAGTGCATCTCAGTCAGACTAACTGCATTTCAAGGGCTCAATAGTGGCATGTACTGGGCAGTGCAGCATGAGACTGTACGATTCCTAAGGACAAGGGCAGTGCCTGACACAGGGTAGGAACCAAAGGCTTGCTGCTTAAAGTTCTTGCTCTTTGAGTTACACTCGTATCTGTTGTGTCCAGTGTGCAATGATCACCAAGCCCGGTGTTAGTAACCTTCCAAGACATGTACACGTCCCCTCCACTAACTTTCAAGGTCTTAGGCAGAGTCCCAGGGTTACGCTTTGATTCTTCCACAGAGCACATTGAGTTACCTGTGGTTCCTGAGCTTGGAGCTCCTATCCATGTCTCCTTGTCTTGGTATATGTTTTCACTTCTGCCCAGAATGTTCCTTCCATTTCACCTTGAAAAAGTAACATCTGCTCTCACAAACCTTCTGCTCCCCCTACCAACTTTCATTTAGACTCAATGCCTATTTTCTGGATATCTTTTATCAGGATTTATATTATACTTTCACAATTAATTTGCTTATTGGTCTTATTCACTGCCCTATGAGTTATGAAGGGTGTGTGTGTGTGTGTGTGTGTGTACATGTATGTGTATTCCCTGTCTTACTGGTTTTAGATCACTAATATCAAACGCCACACCTATAAAATTAATGCAGCAATGGTACACAGTATGGGCTAATAAAATATTAGTTTATACAATTTTGAAAAAAAATGACTTAAGATACTTTCTGCATTTATAACCTTCAGGGCAGGTAAATGGCTAAGTGTTCAATACACTAGTCTATTCCCTGGAAAAGGAATGGGAAAAATGGAATCCAACATTCACCAAGCACTTTTTAGTTACCTATGCCATTTTATTTAATGCTTATGATAAGCCCACAATGGAAATATTACCCTTATGATTGACAGATCCTCACTGACAGATGAGGAAACCCAAGCTCAGGGATGAGGAAACCCAAGCTCAGGGAAGTCAAGAAACTTGTTCTGGGCCACACAGCTAGTGAGTGCCCAAAGAGGAAATGTGAGTCCAGGTCGGTCTCTGAAGCTGATCTTTGTACTGGTGCTCTAGTTACAACAAAGTTCTAGAACAGTTGCCTTCTGATCACTTCAAACAAACCCTAGCTCAGGGCTACCTTTTTTATAGCTAATGGAGAAAAGTACAATGCATACATAGCCAGGCATCTCTTCTGTCTCTGTTCCCCCACCTGGATCATATGCCCTCCTCTCCACTTGGGCAAACATAAAGAGTAGCGACAGGAGATGCTTCCTGACTTAGCAGCAGAATAGACTCCTGGAGACACAGGGTTGGATCAGACCAGCAGGTAAGGCTCTGGGTTTACATCCCACAGACAGTCAGGTTGTCAGAGGGCAGGGGTGAGCTCCAGCTTTTGAGTGTGAGAAACAGCTTTACTGTGCCCATCCTATTTTCCAAAGAGGCTCTTGTTTTCTCTCTCTCTAAGCACTACTGTCACCCTCTGTACAGGAGTCTGTCTAAACATCATCCAATCGCACTGGTTAAACTAAGCATACATATAGCTGGCATTATGGCTGGTGCCATCACAGGGAATCTGAGACAAGAACATAGGGCACTAAAGCTGCTAGCAACAAACTTAAGAGGCAGAGCACCAGAGTGTGAACTTGAATCTGCCAGTAGGGATCGACTTCCCTCCCAAGCCCCCATTCTACTAAGCAGCTGGACAGCTAGAAGCAAAAGAGAGTCGGCAGGGCTGCTCTTAGAAGCACCTGTTCTCCTGAGCACGGTGGCTCCTCCCCTTGAAGGGATGTGGCAAGCAGGGAGGATGGATGGGTTTCCTCAATCGGTTTGTCTACAGGCTTCATCTGAATTCACATCACGTCTAGGTTAGCACCGTTGAGTAAACCTAACTTTTGAACTTGGATTTGGATTTGTTTTATGACAGTCCAGTCCATGTATTCTACCATAAGGAGATGTGATATACACAAATCAGAATACAAATAAATTAGTAACCATTATTTGCTGTTGCTCGCAAGGGTTTTGATGCAGTGTTTCTTGAAATGCCAAGTTTCCTTGGTGCACATAGAATAGAAGTTAGCTTACAGATAATACCTTTTCTTAAAGGAAAAAGTCTGGCAATAAGTCACAGCAGCCACCTACTGAGTGGTCTCTATGAGACGGACACTATGATGAACACTTGACATGCATCATCTCAGTTACTGTTGACAGGGACCCTGGAAATTAGATGTTCCCACTCCTGGTGTATAAATGAGAAATTCGAAGTTTGAAGAAGTGCCAAGTCAGGGGGCAAACCCGTTGTGGGTTGAATTGTGTCTCCTGAAAAGACATGTTCATGTCCTAATCCCTGGTACCTGTGACCTTATTTGGAATAAGGTCTCTGAAGGTGTAATCAGTTTAAGATGAGATCATACTGGATTAGGGTGGGTCTTAAACCCAATGACTGATATTCTTATAAGGATACAGAGATTTGAATGCAGAGGACACACACACACACACACGAAAGCCATATGATGGCAGAGATTGGAATGATAGAGCTAGAAGCTAAGGAACACCAAGGGTTGCCAACAACCACCCAGAAGCTAGGAAGAGGCAAGGAGAGACACTTCCCTAGAGCCTTCGGAGGGAGCATGCTTTTCTCAGCACTTTGATTCCAGACTTCCAGCC
Organism: Crocuta crocuta; assembly: GCF_008692635.1. NCBI lineage: Eukaryota > Metazoa > Chordata > Mammalia > Carnivora > Hyaenidae > Crocuta > Crocuta crocuta. Next base: position 4,954,511 of record NW_027530182.1, read on the forward strand.
TTGAGAACTCTGAGATAACAAATTTCTGTTGTTTTAAGCCATCAGTTTGCGGTCCTTTGTTATGGCAGCCCTAGGAAATGAACACACCTGGGATTCAAATGCTAGGTTCTCCGATTCTAGAGTCATGCCATCCCCCGGATGGAATGTCAAGGCTGCTTGGTGTGTGCTTGTTGATATCGCAGGCCCTCCGTCTTGCCATATCTGATCTGCCTGCTCTTGAAGAAGAGGTAGTAGGCAGGGGAGTGACAGAGTGTACCAGAGGTGAGTTTTCTAAAATTGGCCCTGGGTAAAGGGGATGGAAGTTGTACAAAGACAGGTGCAGGGGCTGTCTACAAGTGCTGCTCTTGTCCAAGGAGAAATGAAGGTGGCCTAGACTCATGTGGGGGAAGTGGGAAGAGATGGAAGGGATGGCTCTGAGAGGTGTTGGGAAAATGGAATTGTAGGACTGCCAACACATTGGATCTGGGGGTGAGTGTGAGAGCCTTTGGCTGGGAAGCCACCGTGTCCGGCCTGGGTAACTGGGTGGGCGGTGGTGCTACAGTGAGAAGGGAACAGTTTACTGTGATTCATCTTGACAGGACTGGGGCTGGAAAGGAAATGGATCGGTTGCAGAGTTCTCTAAGGGCATCAGGCAGAAGTAAGTATGAACCCTGGTAATGACAACACACTAGCTATGGATGAGATTTAACCTCATGGGGTTTTAGTTTCCTCATCTACAAAAAGTGAGGAGGAGGGTGTGATGTACTATATGTAAAGGACAATGTGAGCAAATCATAAGTGGTTATCTTTTATAAAATATTTTATACTTAATAGAATGCTTTCTTCCCAAACCCTTCAATGACCCATCTTTGTAATTCTCATTACTTCCAAATGAGGTCACGGGAACCTTGTTTTCATCTCCTCAATGAAAGGTGAGGAGAATGTGAGAGAACCGTGTGGTGGTGGAGGACAGGGCAAGCACCTTCGAATGTCTCAAGAACAGAAAAATCATTTTCTGGCTCTGTCTGTCCATGCAGCTATAAAGTATCCATCACTTTTAGTGCAGAGATCTGAAACTTTTGATTAAAAAAAAAAAAGAATACAAATGAATTAAAGCTTAGCAGTGTAGAGGGTATATATTTATTTCCAACAATTCATGGGAACAGCATGTACCAGCAATAAAGGGGCAGTTTCTCCTCCCTAACAGTTTTTTCCCCTCTTCCAAAGGCCTACTAAAATCGTTCAGTTTTGTTCAACACAGGACACTGTGTCCTTTTCCCTGAGGTCGTATTACTTGGTGCCTTTTGCGATTTCAGACAGTAAACCACTCTCTAAGTGGGGCTCTGTTCTTGGTTCTGGACATTTTATCTATTATAAAGCACAGTGCGTCCACCACGACAAGTGCTATTTATGTGCACGTCGTCAGAGCTACCCCAACAATAATTTTCACAAAATATAAAAAATAAAACACTCTGTACATGTTCACAAGGAGAAGGTATTTTTATATTTGTGTAATTGGGGTCTGTTCTTTCGGCTGAGATACTGATAACTCTAGGTGTCTCTGTGACAGAGAATAAATTGATGTCCCTATTGAAGAATATAGCCTAAATGAGTTATCATATAAAAAGAGACAATAAAATCTTACACAGCTAATTAAAGGAAGAAGTTGCTAAAATAATGACAGAGATCTTGCCAGACCCATTTCTTCTCTAACCTAGTTGTTTCCCTATTTTCCTCAGGTGTCTGAAAAATATTCACTGTAATTTATCCTTCCTACACCCACTCCCAAAGACTTGTTTCCTTTCATGTTTCCCATTTTCGTGAATGGTTCCATCATCCAGGATTTTCATGAACCTTCCTGAACCTTCGTGATCACTGCTCAGGCCTGACGGGTCACCACATCCTGGTGACTCCAGTTCCCAACTGCTGCTTCGCCTCTTTCCTTCTCTCCATCTCTAGATTTGTTCCCAGGACTACACATTCTTGAATTGCCATGATAACTTCTTAAAGGATCTTCTTGCCTCTAGGTTTGGAGCTCCACTTCAGTCCAAGGGGGCTTCCTAAATCATGCTCTCCTTCTTTATGTGTGAATCTCTTCACTGAGACCTACACACGCTGGAGCGTCAGCTACTTGGAATGGTGAGGCAAGGCTGCCAGTATGAACTCTTCCCCTGTGGAGCCTCTCCGCTCAAACTACACTTGATATTCCATCTGTTCCATGCTGCTTATGGTCTGTTGCTCACTCTACCTGGAAGTGTTTTTCTCTGCCTTGTAACCCTTGAGAATTATCTTTAAAACCCCCATTAGTTCTGATAGTACCTCCTCCAGGAAGCCTTCTGTGACCTTTCTCTCCCACCTACGGTCACCGCAGAACCCCCCAAGGAACTCTGACCTTAATTCTATTCTCGAACATTTCACATTGTGTTTGTAATGTCTTGATTTGTGCCTCTGTCTCCCTGGCCACACTGGCAGGTCCTTGGATGTGGAGATGGTCCTAATTCATCTCTTCCTCTCCAATAAAGCAGCCTAGTGCCTGGGCATAATAGATACACATTGACTATTGAAGTGAATTATGTGCCCAATAGTTCATTGTCAACATTCTAATTTAATTCCTTTTTTTTTTAAGTTTATTATTTATTTTGAAAGAGAGAGGAGTGCAAGCAGGGGAGAAGGAGAGAGAGAGAGAGAGAGAGAGAGAGAGAGAATCCTAAGCAGGCTCTACACTGATGTGGGGCTCCAACTCATGAACCATGAGATCATGACCTCAGCCAAAACCAAGAGTTGGACACTTAACCAACTGAGCCACCCAGTGCCCTGATTCCTTCTCTTTGAAACAACAACAACAACAACAACAACATTTATTTATTATGAGAGAGAGTGCAAGTAGGGGAGGGACAGAGAAATGAAAGAGAGAATCCCAAGTAGGCTCCATGCTGTTAGCGCAGAGCCCAATCTCACAAACCATAAGACCATGACCTGAGCTGAAATCAAGAGTTGGACCGCTCAACCAATGAAGCCACACATGTGCCCCTACCTTGATTCCTTTTCAATATAATCTGCTACTACTCGATAGCCTATTTTATCTTCCAACCTTAGCAGACTCTGATCTGCATTTTATACACAAGGAAAGTAAGGCTCAGTACAGGCAGGTCATTCTTAATACCCCACTGCTCGTAAGTAACAGTCTAAACTTGATCCTGGAGCCGTGGGGGAATCTCACAGCCCAGATACTCCAGCACTGTACTCTGCTGCCTTCCTTGAATAGAAGCAGTAGACTGGGAGCAACTTTTTTGAAGGCACAAAACATTTCCATACCTCCATGTCCATTCTTCTTCTTCACCTTCTCCTTAAAAGTCCCTTCCCTTCTCTCCTCCATCTGTGTACGTCCTACTCCCCCTTTAAGGTACAGTTCAAATGCCACAGACTTTGAAACACACACACACACACACACACACACACACACATTCTCCTACACCTTCTTTTTTATGGCTTTACTTATTTTCTAGTTCCTACGATGGTTATTTCTGCAAGGCTTTCTCCTTCATTAAATCAAAGTGCTGTTAGTGCAGGGCCCAGGTCTTTTCCAACTCTGTATGGCCACAGCCCCCCTCCCTCCACAATGCTGTGTACAGGAAAGATATTTAATAAATTCTGGCTGAATAAGTGAATGAGTGTCATATCTTATTGATCTATCTCTGCAAACAGGGGCTTTCTAAATCTCCTTGCCTTGGTAACCTGAAAATAAGTACCTTAGCATGTACTTGACTCAATTGTACTATTACATCTTGTACGGTACAATTGTTCTTCACCATTTGAGAGAAGGAGAAGAGAATAGGAAGGGGGGAGGCAAATGTCATCTGGGATTTCGGGTGAGTCTATGAACACCAAAACTAGAGAGAGAGGTAGGGTGCAGAAGAAAGGGAGAGACTGAAGTCCTGCTCTGGAGACTGTTCTCAGCCAGGAGTGGTATATGACTGTCCTACAGTGCAAGTGGAAATGTGTGTGTGTAGCAGGAAGGTGGGCAGTTGGATGATGCAATGATTGGGGCTGTGCTGGCATCGGTGATCAAAGCCCACTAACATACTCAAGGCCCTAGAATGCATTGGGCAGTCCAACATAGTAAACTGGGCCATTCCAAATGCTTGTGGTGCCTCTACTAGTTTTTTATGGCTCCTGTGACAAGTTAACACAAACTTAGACACTTAAACAACAAATTTACTCTGATACACTTCTGGAGGTCGGGATCTCACATGGGTCTCATAGGCTAAAATCAAAGGATCAGCAGGGCTGACACCTGTCTGGAGGCACTGGGGGACAATCCACTGCCTTGCCTTTCCCAGCTTCTAGAGGTCACCCAGATTCCTATGCTTGTGGCTTCCTCCTTCTACCTGCAAAACCATCAATAATGGGTGGAGTCTGTCTTCTACCGCATCACCTGATCTCCTTGTCTGCTGCCCTCCTCCACTTTCAAGGATGCTTGTGATTAGGCGCATCTGGATAATCCACGTTAATCTCCCCATCTCAAGGTCAACTGATTGGCAACCTTAATTCCATCTGCAATCTTCACTCCCTTTCCCCATGTACTGTAACATATTTATAGGTTCCAGGGATTGGGACATGCACATCTTTAGTGGCCACTATTCTGCCCTGACAGGACCCTCACTGGTACTGGAGGAAACCCTACACTTGTTGGTCATTGGTAATGATCTTCTGTGTCAGATGGGTCTCCCCAAAGACAGGCACTCAGGAAATGGTCTGAACCCAGAGAGTGCCAGCATTAAAATACCCGTGAAATTCTCAGCACCGGGTGGAAGTAGCACTTCATCCTCAAGGCCTCAACATTTCTTCCCATTCCTCATGGCACCCCTGGAAGCCATCAGGACCCTCAGACCTCAGCCTTGAGATCTCTCCTCTTTTATAACTGGCCATGTTAGGTGCAGGTGGGACTTAAAGTCACACGGAAGCATGTTATCTCATCCACTCTGGGTCAGCCATATATTTTACTACATATTTGGACATCCTGGTTCCCAGGGCTGATATTGATAGAAGTTTCCAAATATGACTGTACCATAAAATACTTACAACTATTTATTACTAATGTAATCATATAAGTTTCAACTCCCTACAATAATCACATATTCTACGAACCTTGGAAGTAATGGTACCCCATGCACGATCTGTTCCTTAAACGACAATAGTCATTATGGCTACCATTGCTAAATGCCAGAGGCTTTATGCACCATATTTTATTTGTTGCTGTCAGTTCGTCCTGCCGATTTACTCCCATTTCACAGATGAGGAAATTAAGGCATGGAGAGTTCACTTTATTTGTCCAAGAGAACATGGCTAATAAACACAGATTGTGATCCCAGCTCTGCCCATAAAAATGCGTTGGGGAGAAGAAGAGGCAGACGTTGCCCAGACCCTGGCATATCTCAAAATGAGGATAATTGTCCTGTGTGCTCTGTAATTTGCTCTGCACTGTCTAGGTCACCAGGTGGTAGAGCAAAGTCTGCTTTATCTGCACTGTATGAACCCTACAGCTTTCTAAAGAACATTTCTGATGTTCTGGATAAAAACTTAATCCAGCCATCAGTGCTAAGACCTCCAGCTAATTTTTTAGTCAAATTACAATGAGGTTAAGTCTGCAATCATTAAAAGTTATTTAGCGTTTCTAGAGAGGTTTTTTTTCCCCCTCTAGGGAGTTTCGGTAATAAAAAATCCCTTAGATCTTTGTTTCAAGGAGTTTCCTGAAACAAGGGTGTTTACTAATTATAATGCTTACCAATTATTTCTTGAATGTATGAATAAGTGACAATAGCATTTAAAACTTAGATGCTTTAAGAAACCCAGAAGTCTATACCATTAGCTGTGATCACCTCTGGGTGGTAAAATTAGAGGTAATTTTTATTTATATTTTCTACTTTTATCCACATTGAAGGCACTTTTTTACATGTTTATCTTACATAGAGGGGAAAGTTTTTGAAAATAACTTTTTATGAGAAATTAGGTAAGACAGGGGTATCTGAGTGGCTCAGTCAGTTAAGCGCCTGACTTTGGCCCAGGTCATGATCTCATGGTTCGTGAGTTTGAGCCCCATGAGGGGCTCTGTGCTAACAGCTCAGAGCCTGGAGCCTGTTTCAGATTCTGTGTCTCCCTCTCTCTCTCTCTCTCTGTTCCTTCCCCACTCATGCTCTGCCTCTCTTTCTCTCTCAAAAATAAATAAAAATGTTTTAAAAATTAGGTAAGGTAAAGACTAAGAAAGAAGCAAATAAAACAACATAAATGAACTCTTGGCTATTTTTATAATAGGCAATCCTATCTTATTAAAGTGTCACATAAATGTGATAAAACTTTGTACTTCTCTACCTTGAGGACAGATTTGGCTTTGGAAATAAATTATTTTGTTATTTAATAGTTAATTTCTCTACCCAAGGGAGTTCTTCACATTTTAACAATAAAGTTTTTTATTAGAAAAATTCAAATTAAGGCAAATAAAACCTTCAATTCTCATGTATTCTGACAATTGAAAATCAAATAAATGTTCTGTATATTTAAAAAACTATGGGGCACCTGGGCAGCTCAGTAGGTGAGATGTCCAACTCTTGATTTCAGCCCAGATCATAATCTCATAGTTGTGGGATTGAGACCCAAATTGGGCTCTGCACTGGGCGTGGAGCCTGCTTGGGATTCTCTCCCTCCCTCCCTTGCTCTCTCTCTCTCTCAAAAAAAACACAACTATATAAATGTATTTACATATCTATATAAATATTGTATTCAATTATATGTGGTTACATTATATATGCTGAGCATTCTATACTATATGGTATCTATTATATGTTGCATTATAAATTTATATAGATACAGTAAGTATAGACACATATAAACACACAAATATTATTATCTATTTATATAAACAAATATTTACACATAATATGAAAACATATATAAACAAGTACAAATATAAACATAAACCATAAACACACATGCAGGAGCACACAAAGCAAGCACTGAACAATGGTAACAGAGCCAGACCCCAGGCAGGAGCATGCCATGGGGCTCTGGGGCGCCTAGGTGGCTCAGTTGGTTAAGCATCTGGCTCTCTCTTCCTCCCTCTCTCTCTCTCTGCCCCACCCCCACTTGTGCTTTCTCTCTCTCTCAAAATAAACAAACAACTTTGAAGAAAAAAAAAAAAAGAAAGATCATGGGGCTTCAGCCAGACGGACCTGGTCTCAAGTCCTCTCTCTGTCACACTAGCTTTATAACCGTAGGCAAATGACTCCACCTCTTTGAGTCTCTTTCCTCCTGGCAACACATGAGCTAGTCCTACCAACTCCCAGAGAGGGCTGATGCCGGCTGCTGGGCGAACAGTCTGTGCTCAGGAATGGCACACCGCTCCGGCTGCTGCTTGCACCTGTCATTCTGACTCCAGATTGTGCTTTCTACCGCATCACCCTCAGGCACTAGTTTATGTGATTCTCAGTACCCTCTCCTCCATCCATTTCCGTTAAGAAGCTTTGCACCTCATTCCGCAGCAGTCTCCCGGTAGGAAGATTTCCCAGCCAGAATGTGCACCCTGCCTGTCTGCATCCGGAGATTTGAATTTTTTTTTAATGTTTATTTATTTTTGAGAGACAGAGAGCGAGAGACAGAGCATGAGTGGGGGAGGGACAGAGAAAGAGGGAGACACAATCTGAAGTGGCTCCAGGCTCTGAGTTGTCAGCACAGAGCCCAATGCGGGGCTCAAACTCATGGACCACGAGATCATGACCTGAGCTGAAGTTGGATGTTCAACCGACTGAGCCACCCAGCCGCCCCTAGATCCAGAGATTTTAATGCCTCCCATGTGGCCTGGGTAGGTAAACTTATGATGTGATTAAGACAACTGAATAAAGCACTTGCCTTTTGATTTCTAACTTGGCTGTCTAGTGTGACACTTCATCTCTACTTAACAGACATTGAAGGTTCTTTTTCTTGTCCTCATTTCTTAAATTTTACTTTCTACCCAAAGAAAATCAAAGGCATTACCATAAGGCATTACCATAACATGTCAAGAAGACATCTACGGATCTCCTCGCCATGAACAAACACAGATGCTTTGCCTTTTCAACTAATTCCTGCTAAAAAGCTCATGCTTGCCTGCAACTAAAATAAAATTCTTATAAAAATAAAAATGTCTGGAATCGGGAGACTGCCTCTCCGAGAGATGATAATGGATCTCTTTTAAATATCTTCTCACCAGGCACAGAATTGACATGAATCAAATTGATAGTTCTTCCAAGCAACCCAATACAGAAATGCCCCAGCATCACATAAGTGGGATAAGAAAACCAATTGTATAGGGGCGTTAGGTGGCTCAGTCAGTTAAGTGGCTGACTTTGGCTCAGCTCATGAGTTCAAGCCCCACATCAGGCTCTATGCTGACAGCTCAGAGCCTGGATCCTGCTTCAGATTCTGTGTCTCCCTCTCTGTCCCTTCCCCCTCATGCGCTGTCTCTCTCTGTCTCTCAAAAATAAATAAAAACATTTTAAAAATGCAGACTTGTACATTAGGAGGTTAATGAAAAGTAATATAGTTTGCTCAATCTAATGCTGTCACAAAAACCCACAAAAGCAAAGGTAGTGAAACTTACACAACTGACTATATCCTGACTTGAAGGAATTTCAGATGATCACCAGGCAATGGTGCCCCGGTCCTGCCCAGACACCCTCAAGACAAGAAAGCAGCCTCTGCACTAAGAACAGGGGCCAGGCAGGGGGTGGGAGATGGTCACCCATCCTGTCAACCGAGTTCAGGTTACTTTCAGCCACATTACGGCAGGTTTTATTTAAGTTGGAGATTCACAACATACTTCCCTATGTATACCAAAGGGAAATAGTGTCTGCATGTTCTCTAAATTATCCATTTTCATCATTTCTGCGGATTACATAAAGGTATAGATCACTGCCTCTCCCTCCTGCCCCTTTGTTGGCTTGCCTACAGAAGAAGGATGAAAAATATCTTCCTCATAGGGCTTCTGGGGGCCTCAATGAAGTAATGTTTGTAATGTGCCCACCTTCATACTGAAGAATGGTCATTCTTAGCACCACAGGAAGCAACGTTAAACAGTTCCTTCAAGTGCAACCCTCTCACATAAAATGACGAGCTGCTATGGGCTCTTTCAAATCAACTTTATTAAAAAAAGTTTTTCTAAATGTCTCCTTTATTAAGTAAACCCTACCCCCAATGTGGGGCTCAAACTCATGACCGAGAGTCATGTGCTCTACCAACTGAGTCAGCCAGGCACCCCTCTTTCAACCCAACTTTAATTCAGCACACACTAAGTATGTCCCGAGCGTCAGGCAGTATTACTGTAGCACAGGGGTGCAAACAAGGAACATAACACGGTCCTGCCCTCAGCAGTTGACAGTCTAGAGGGGAAGATAGGTACAGAAATCAACTAACACTGAGAAGTACTACAATGGGGGCGGGGCTAGGTGTTGGGGAAGCCACAGGAGAAGCATCTAGCCCTGCTGGAAGGAGTATCACTTGGGATGAGTTATTATGATTATAATTATGATTATTAATTTACATCCAAGTTAGTTAACAGAGTGTAATAATGATTTCAGGAATAGAGTTTAGTGATTTGTCACTTACATATGACACCCAGTGCTCATCCCAATAAGTGTCCTCCTTAATACCCAGCACCCATGTAGCACACCCCACCCAATACCCCTCCAGCAACCTGCAGTTGGTTCTCTGTATTTACGAGTCTCTTATGGTTTGCCTCCTTCTCTGTTTTTATATTAGTTTTGCTTCCCTTCCCTTAGGTTCATCTGTTTTGTATCTTAAATTCCCCATATGAGTGAAGTCATATGGTATTTGTCTTTCTCTGGCCAATTTTGCTGAACACAATACATTCTAGTTCCATCCATGTTGTTCCAAATGGTTAAGATTTCATTCTTTTGATCGTCAAGTAATACTCCATGTATATATATACCACATCTTTATCCACTCATTGGTCAATGGCTGGCAGTAGTAGGGGAGGACTGGGCATTCTAGAAGTCACAGAAATGCAAAGACATGGACACACGATGTGTCAGAGAACTCTGGGAGATGGGTACGGCTCACCTGGCTCACAGCCAGGGAGACCCACTGCCCACAGGCAGAGGACAAGAATAAAGATGAAGGGAGCTGGCCACAGAGGTGGCATCTGGTTGACAAGGTTCTGCCGAAAATCCTAGGTCCTTTGCACAATGTTTGTTCACTAAAATGACCAAGTTGGCAAAAGAATACTTTAAGTTCCCTTTCTTAAATATCACAGGGAATGCAGATGGCTCTCTATCACTTTCATAGCTAAAATTATGAGAGTATAAATTTCACGTTGGGGGGTTCCCTTGCTAAAATCTTTCACACGATCCAAACCTACTGATTTTAAGGCCAAGATTCATGGCTTCAAAGCATTTTAAAACAAACCCCTTCTCACATACAGATGGCCAACAGACACATGAAACGATGCTCAGCGTCACTCATCATCAGGGAAATACAAATCAAAACCACACTGAGATAACACCTCACGCTGGTCAGAGTGGGTAAAATGAACAAATCAGGAGACCACAGATGCTGGTGAGGATGTGGAGAAATGGGCACCTCCTACAGTCTTGGTGGGAATGTAAACTGGTACAGCCCCTCTGGAAAACAGTGTGGAGGTTCCTCAAAAAATTAACAATAAAACTCCCCTATGACCCAGCAATGGCACTGCTGAGAATTTACCCAAGGGATACAGGAGTGCTGATACATAGGGGCACATGTACCCCAATGTTCATAGCAGCACTCTCCACAATAGCCAAATAGCCAAAACATGGAAAGAGCCTAAATGTCCATCAACTGACAAATGGATCAAAAAGATGTGGTGTATCTAAACAATGGAATACTACGTGGCAATGAGAAAGAATGAAATCTGGCCATGTGTAGCAACACGGATGGAATTCGAGGGTATTATGCTAAATGAAATAAATCAGGCAGAGAAAGACAGATACCATATGTTTTCACTCATATGTGGATCAGGAGAAACTTAACAGAAGACCATGGGGGAGGGGGAGGGGAAGAATAGTTACGGAGAGGGAGGGAAGCAACCATAAGAGACTCTTAAATACTGAGAACAAACTGAGAGTTGATGGGGGGCAGTTAGGGGAGAGGGGAAGGGGGGTGACGGGCATGGAGGAGGGCACTTGTGGGGATGAGTGCTGGGTGTTATATGGAAACCAACTTGACAATAAGCTATTTGCAAAAAAATAAATAAATAAAGACACCTTATTTTTAAAAAAAGGAAAAGGAAAAAAATTAAAATATATTCACTTTCCTGGTAAAAACAAAACCCTTCCTCAGGTTCACAGTGTTGAGAAGTTCACAAATGTAACTAGCAATGAAATTCGTTCTTTCTTATCAAGAGCTGGCATATGGATTGCTCAGGAAGTTTTGCTGCCTTGGAACACTCCACATATATGGCAGGTGTGTGTGTGTCTTTCACTGTGCGTCCAGACTCTGACTCCTGGAGGCCTCTACCCCTACTGCCGGGTCCATCACTTTCTGCTTGACAAATGCAATAGCATCTGAATGATTTCTTGGCCTCCTTGCCCCCTCCTCCTACTCATCTTAGCTCATTCTCAGCAGAGCAGCCAGAGTGACCCTGTATAAAATGTCAGAATGTATCCCTCCTCTGCTGAAAACCTGCCAAACAAATTCCTATCTTGGAGCAGAAGCCACAGCCCTTCCAGAGACCCACCTGATCTAGATGGCCCTCCTTCTCCACCTCACCCTTCTGACCTCACCTGTCATTGCTCATGTTTCTCCAGCCACACTTCAGGGTCTTGACCTTGATTTTCCTTTCCTGGAGTGCTTTTCACCCCACTCCAGGAGACTTTAGATATCTCCTTTCCCTCCTTCAAGTCTTTGCTCAAATGTCTCTTTTTCCAAGGAGGCTTCTCTGACTACCTTATTTCAATAGTTTTTAAAAAATGTTTATTTATATATTTTTGAGAGAGAGAGAGAGAACACACAAGTGGGCAAGGGGCAGATAAAGAGGGAGGCATGGAATCTGAAGAGGCTCCAGGCTCTGAGTCAGAGCCTGATGCAGGGCTCATACTTATGAACTGTGAGATCATGACCTGAGCCAAAGTAAGACACACTTAACTGACTGAGCCACCCAGGCGTCCTTCTGACCACTTTATTTCTGATTCCAGCCTCCTTGCCCTCTAGGATTCCTTAATTCTCTGTTTCACGTGTCTCTATAGCCCTTCCCATCTGCTAGCAACCTATATAATTCACTTATTTTATTTTCTGGCTTCTTTCTCTAGAATGTAATCTCCAAGAGGGTAGGAATAGTCTCTTGTGTTCACTGCTGTATCTTCCAGCTTGACCCAGTGGGAGTCTGGGATACAGCTCAGAAAGCAAACCATCTGTGGTTCAGCAGAGAAACTGGGTCTCATGGGGATCTCAGTGTTTCATTTCCCTTTGTCCCGGGTTCATGTTACTCAGCTAAAAAAAGAATTTTGGAGGCGAGACACTTCCATGTGGCATAGCCACAAAAATGAAAGTGGCAGGCAATAATGGAGGCCACCAGTGGTAACAAGAGCAGGCTTGCCTGCTTCTCTTCAGTTAACATGAATATTACAAACACATACTGAGGATCTATAGATTCTTGAGTGGGGAGATCATTTACTTTTACTCTCTAGAGACTCATTCGGTCAACATTTGTCTGGGAAATAGTAGATTATAGTTGCAGAATAATTGGGAGGAGAGCAGCAAACACTGGTTTGCAAAAACAGCTCCTTCACAGAATGGAAACAGGCACTGATTGATGGGTTCCACCAGGGTGATTTATCATCATTTTTCCTGCCCAAATCCACCAGCCTCATTGTACTGTTGACATTTCTTATGCAGCTCTCTCTGCCACAGGTTAATTGGAACTGGGACCCAGATAGGAGCCTCTGAAACTCATTATTCTGCATCATGATTGTGCTTTATGTGAACATTTACCAGAAGTGAGATTCTAATTTTAACAACACTGACGTGCTGTGAGGAATGCCCAGAAATGTTTGCTGGGCCAGGAGAAAGATGCTCAACGTCTAAGGCAGCAAACGTGAAATTCCATTTAGTGCTCCTTTCGGTGCTGGTAGTAAATGGCCGCTTTCAAAATTTAGGTAGCTGGGTTCAAAACCTGGGCTGTTCTGCAAGTGCAACCGGGAGACACATGACCTTAAACTGAATTGCTAATGAATCCTAGAAGGAATAAAGATGTCAGTCTCCTATTACAGCAATCCTCTCTTTTAGGGCTGTTTTCCCTTCCTGTAATTTTTCACTAAGATGTCCAAAGGGGAGAAAACTTCAAGAGCAAACCCAAAAAGTGGAACCGTCTCATTCTCTGTGGCCATGGCATGCAGGAAACCCCAAAGGAAAGGCCTGTTTCCATGGCAAAATCTAACCCAGCACATGATCTGGTGTGACACTGCAACACACCAGGGAGCAGGAGGGACACGACAGAAGTAAACACACGGATGCACCGTCAGAGAGAGCAGGGCAGCTTTGATATGGGATCAGATACGTTTATAGTTGATCTTAAAAGACAGAATTGTTGAAACAAATCTGTCCTTATTTTCAGTAAGTGATGGAAGATATGGAAGACTTTTGAAGATAGGGCCCAAAGGGAAACCCCAGAGAAAGTAATGGCTTACAACCATTTTCCATTCTTTTTAGTTTACATACGTACTGATTGGCTGTACTGTCTTGGAGTGAGACAGATTGAAAAACGAAACAAAACTGAAAGCAGCTATTTCCAAAAAAAAAAAAAAAAAGGCTTATGGTAGAAGAATGCAGATTAACAAGGGTTGCAGTGAAGACATGAACTCACAGTGCATATTCAGGTTCACAAACTTCACACCTAGGATAATGCTGCTGTAAAATTCTAATGCAGGGCGTTTGCCTGAGAGAGGAGAGCAAATCACTTTAAAGAACAATGAATTACCTACTGAGTGTTTATTGTGTGCCAGATACTACGAGAAGCCTGTGGTGAAGTCACAGAAAGCAAAGCCCCCACAGACAAGGAATTTACAGTTTAGCAGGGGACCCGGGTGGGCACGATCAGTGACAAAACTGGAAAGGGGAAATACAGGTCTTCGTTCGTGGGCTATGACTGGCACAAAGGGCAAGGAGTGAATCCCTCAGCAGAGGGAACCAAGAAGCTTTCAGGGAGATGATCTGGATGGGAGCTGTATTGTGAAGGATGCAGAGGAGTTCACTGTCCTGGAAATGGAAGGGTCCAAAGAAGATGGCAGCCATTTGGTTTGGTCATATGTGGCCATTCCAATCAACTGACTTGCATTACACACTCAGCAGCTGGCATCCTGCCTCTACGTTGTGCTCTGAACATTTCCTTTCAATCTCCAAGTAATGTCTTTTAATTTTTTTCATGAAAGATGCAGCCAACCAAACTTCATTAATTAAACAACACGTACTTCATTTTCCCACTTCTATTAATTGGAGGCTTCCAATTAGGGTTTCTGATGTAGCAAGGATCACTACGCTGGGTGATGGAAATCTAGCCAAGGGCAAACAGAACAGAAATCAAAGATAGACAGGGAATCTTTCCTGTGGTTAAATGGGGGCATTACAAGTTTTAGGTGGGAGGGGCACCTGGGTGGCTCAGTCAATTAAGTGTCTGACTCTTGATTTCGGTTCAAGTCATGATCTCAGAGTTTGTGAGATTGAGCCCCAAGTTTGGGCTCTGCACTGACAGTGGGGAGCCTGCTTGGGGTTCTCTCTCTCTCTGTCTCTGCCCCTCCCTCTCCCTCTCTCTCAAAATAAATAACATTTGAAAAGTTTTAGGGGAGAAAACATTTAAGAAAGCTCTTGGTGACCTGGTGCCAGGAACACCAGGTGGGAGCTACCATCCTTGTACACAAGGGCTTCACACACCTCTTTGCTTGGTCTCACTTCCAGGCAGTTCCTCCCTGTGTCTCTGGTCCCTTACTATATCTTCTTGGAGATCGCCCTTAGCATTCTATGGTTTCAAGCAAAAGAAACTTTCTGGCTAACACAGAAAAAGGAATTTATTGGAAAGAAATGGGGAAACTCACTAGATCAAAAGAAAATCAAGCATCAGGTTTAGAAATAATGGGTATAGGGTCCTCTGGGGCTCTAGGTGGTAGGAAGTGATGGGCAGTCTCCCCGTAGGACCAATCAGCTCCAAGTTTTTTTTTCCTCCTTCTGTTTCTATGTCATTTCATTCAACTTTCCAAGGCCCAACTTCAACTATGTGGTTTATGATAAAATAAGCAGCAATCTCTCCCACTCCCCAACCCATAGAAATCAGGATGCTGCCCGTAAGGGAAGAAGAATCCCTCCCTAAAACAGTCTCCCTCTAGAATCAGGGTGACAACCTTAGAGGGAACCTCCACCAGAAGTCCTGATGATGCCTTTTGATGAAGATGGTCAAGGAGAGATGGAAGACATTTCCTCAAGCAGTCAATACTTGTGGCTGGAGAAGAGGGGATATAGCACTTTATAGAATCACACTATAACTCAGCATGGCAGTCCTAAAGAGCTAAGAAAGGCAATGCCTTAGTCTGTTTGACAGGTGAAGGTAAATATGAACATTTTGGAAGTTCCAAGTGTGAGTTATTTCTAGACTGATTGACGTCTGGAATATGGTTCTTCCCCTTACGAAAGCCAAATGGTTGGGAGAGTAGTTAATAAGAAACCTAGAAAAATCCAGCCCAGAAACTAACAAGATGGTAGGGCTATATTGCTGAGTTCTAGCCTACTTCCACATTGAGTTTTATCATGGCAGCCTGGATGGGTTAACCAATTCATTGTGTTTTAAGTAGGAGATGTTTACAATAGGACCTTATTTACCCACATGTGCATAGTCCTAAATTATTTAGTTTAGAAACCATTATGAACCTCTGTTAGGGATTCATGTGGTAGATATGAAGGTGGAATTCATGAGGGAGCAAGAGAAAAGTAAAATTCTTTAGCCCATTCCAGTGGTCCCATGTATCAGGCAGTGAATGTGACAGAAAAGGGCTCTGACTTCCTCCCCCTGGTTACACTCTTCATTCTGGAACAAGCTTTCTTTCTTTTTTTTTTTTTTTAATATAATGTATTGTCAATTTGGTTTCCATACAACACCCAGTGCTCATCTCAACAAGTGCCCTTCTCAGTGCCCATCACCCACTTTTCCCTCTCACCCAGCCCATATCAACCCTCAGTTTATTCTCCGTATTTAAGAGTCTTTTATAGTTTGCCTCCCTCCCTCTCTGTTTTTAACCTTTTTTCCCCTTCCCCTCCCCCATGATCTTCTGTTAAGTTTCTCAAGATCCACGTATGAGTGAAAACATATATCTGTCTTTCTCTGACTGATTTATTTCACTTCGCATAATACCCTCCAGTTCCATCCACGTTACTACAAATGGCCAGATTTCATTCTTTCTCATTGCCAAGTAATTTCATTGTATAGATAAACCATGCCTTCTTTACCCATTCATCAGTTGATGGGACATGTAGGCTCTTTCTATAATTTGACTATTTATTTTTATTTTTATTTTTTTTAAATGTTTTATTTATTTCTGAGAGAGACAGCATGAGTAGGGGAGGATCAGAGAGAGAGAGGGAGACATAGAATCTGAAACAGGCTCCAGGCTCTGAGCTGGCTGTCAGCATAGAGCCTGACGTGGGGCTCGAACCCACGAACCATGAGATCATGACCTGAGCTGAAGTTGGATGCTTAACTGACTGAGCCACCCAGGTGCCCCTTTAATTTGACTATTGAAACAAGCATTCTAATATGTCCAGGCCATATTTCTCAACTTGTCTTTGAGCTACCAAGTTTTTCATTCCATGGCTCAATTCCTGTTTGTGATTTTCCCCTTGTCTCCTCTCACATGAGGTTAGTTCTTACTCTCTGGCTTTGACCTTCGCTCCCCTCCTTGAGTCTGACTTCGATTTGCACCAGTTACTACTTTTGGCTGTTTTAAGATTAACACCCCATGTTAGGATTAGTTTGGGGCCTTGTACTTTAAGTGACAAATGTTCCATTTAGGAGCCCTGATTCCTTAAAATTAGGACATGGACCATGACGAAAGAAGCCTGTGTTACTTACGTGTCAGTCAGCCCTGAAGTTCAGTGGGAGTCACCCCTATGCTCTTGTGTATGTTTTCCAGTGTTTATGTACAAACACTCTGTAGTTTCCAATAGTTTCTCCATTTTTTCCATTTCATTAACCTACCAGGCAGTATTTTCATGTGCTTTTGAAAGGATCTTCAAAGGCTGCTTTCAGTGATGGGTGAAATGATTTCTATAAATAAACTTGCCAATCAATTTATTTAGCTTGTAGAAATCTTGATGAAGAAAGGTGCTATTAAATGTGAAAAATCAAAAACTCCATTTTGGATTCGAGTAGGTGACCGGTATTCTGCGAGAAGAACCCTGGAGATAGAGCAGCCGAACCTGGGCTTGATGATCCCAGCTTTCTGGCTTACTGCCTATGTGGCTTTTGGTTAAGTCATAGAACTTATCTAGAACCTGTTTCTTCTGCAGGCTGAGGGACTAACATCTCCCTCATTGCACTGTGGCAGAACCAAACACGTGAAAATGTTGCTGCTAATGCTGGGTACCTTCTGGTAGGCTGGATACATTTTTGTTAAATCTAAATTTGAAAGCATAATAGTGACGGAGGTCCATGAGTGATCGCTGGAAATATTTTTTGGTTTTAAAAAAAGAGTTGCACTTCAGTTACACTGACTGGAAAGCAAATTTCCTTAGAATGGGTTTTGCTTTTATCTTCACATTCAAGATGCAAATCAGACTGTGTTCCTCATGAATAACGTTCACTAAGGAAATACACTTGACGTTCATTTGCAGAAATTTGTTATCATTTCACTGATTCTGGGTTTCTTATCTTCCTCCAACATTCATGTCTCTCTCTAAACCACAGAAATGTCTGTAATTTTTGCCTGTCTCCTGATGCCATGCTCAGAGCTCGAGTTGAAATTCTCTTTAGTTTGTTAATTTGAAGAAATACAGCGTCTTACAGGGTTAAGCTGCTGATGGTCAGGGCTACCACTGAGCACATAATATCAGCTAGCTTAGTTCAAATCTTAAGCAAATTTGGGGCTTTAAATACTATGAAACAAATTAGTGTATATTTATTAAAACTACAAATCTACCATGAGACAGCCTTTTATTGAGATGGAGGAGAATGAATTACTGATACACTGGTTACATTCTTCATTCTGAAACAACCATTCCAATGTGTCCCAGGCTATGTTTCTCAACTTTCTGAGAGCTACCAAGCTTTTCATCTCATGGTTCACTTCCGTTGCCCCTTTCCTAGTTGTTTTTAACTTATTATTGTTACTTCATCATATTTTCAAGAAATAAAATATCTAATAAAACACATATCATGGCCACTCTACAGATGAAATAAAGATGAACCCTTACAGGTAAGGCTCAGTGGGGCTAATTAAGTGGACAGAACCATAAATGGTAGAGTTTTCCTGACTTCCCGCTCAGTGTCCTTTTCTTCCAGGGAAGGACGGCAACTAAGCCAGGCTGTTATTTTACAACTGTTTTTTAAGGCTTGAGCTTTCCTCAAAAGGTCACGTTCTCTGTTTCCTCAACATAGTCTCACTAACATTGACGAGCGCTGATGACTTGATACTCTTACTAGTGAGAGGAGCTAGTTGAGGGAGATCTGGACGTTACACAGTTACAGAGCAGATCTTTCAACATATCTGACTAATGTTCAGAATATTCATTCTATTATGGAGTGCAGTAGTGTGATACATGACATCATGTTGATTACAGTTTTTAAGGACTAAATGCCACAGGCCAATTGACATGAAGGGAAAAGGACTTGCCAGTGTGGCACATCTAACGTCACCTTCATCGCAAGCAGAGCCTTCCACTTCTGGCCACTTCTCATGTGTAAGGTCCTCTAGGGATCTGATGTGTTCTCATGCCAGCATCCTCTCCTCTTCTTTTGGAAACATCACCTTGTCTATCTTGCAGGACCCCTCTCTCTTCTACTGTGGGTCCATTTGATTTGGGAGGGAATCCGCCCGCTCACCCCAGCTTCACGGGAACAGGTGACTCAGTCCTGTTCTGGCAGTGTATCTCACCTTCTGGCCATGGCCCCCAGCTGGTCCAAGGCTGGGATTGTTGACAGACGCACCGGCAAAGAGGGGCTGCCTTTCATTTGGGAATCGCTAGGTTCTGAATATCTGTGTGCTCCCTGAATTCATATGTTAAGCTGTTAATTCCCGATGCAATGGTACCAGTAGGTGGGGTTTGGAGAGATGCTTAGGTCATAAGGGCTTTACCCTCATGAATGGGATTCATATTCTGATAAAAGAGACCCCACCGGGGGGGGCAAGATGGCAGAGAAGTAAGGAGCTCCATACTTGCACTCGCACCCATACATCACAGGGAAAAGATCTGAAGCCATTGGAAAACTTACAAAACGTGAGAGATTGGGAGAAAAAGGACGCAGAATCCACTGAGAAAGCCTTCTAACGGCTACCTCAAGAAACNTACATGATAGAAAAACAAGAAGCTGACAGAAAAAGAGACAAACTGAT
>NW_027530183.1:0-31037 GCF_008692635.1 Crocuta crocuta
GAGAAAAAGAGAGATAAACTGATCCAGTAACATGAAAGGAGAGTTTGAGAGCTGAGCAATAAAATCAAACGGAACAATATCTGTATCTTAGGAATTCCAGAAGAGAGACAGGGAAAGGCACTGAAGGAGTCCTTGAACAAATTATAGCAGAGAATTTCCCCGATCTGGGGAAGGAAACAGGTATTTAAATCCAAGAGGCACAGAGAACTTCCCTCAGATGTTACTTGAATCAATCTTCTGCACAACATATCATAGTGAATCTGGCAAAATATAAGAACAAAGAGAGAATTCTGAAGGCAGCTAGGGAGAAAAGGGCCCTAACATACAAAGGGAAATCTCTCAGAGTGGGACAGACCTATCTACTGAAAATTGGCAGGCCAGAAAGGAATGGCATGAAAACATCAATGTGATTAACAGAAAAAATATGTAGTCAAGAATCCTCTATCTAGCAAGCCTGCCATTCAAAATAGAAGGAGAGATAAAAGTCTTTCCAAATAAACAAAAATTGAAAGAATTCATCACCAGTAAACCAGCCCTACAAGAATTACTGACGTGGACACTGTGAGGGAAATGTTGCAAGGAACGCAAGGTATGAGAGACACCACCACAATCATTAATCCCACTAAGGACATGGTGACTCTAAATCCATATTTTTCAATAATAACACTGACTGTAAATGGACTAAATGCTCCAATCAAAAGACATAGGGTAGCAGAATGTATAAAAAAACAAAATCCTTCTATTTGTGGTCAACAAGAAACTCATTTTAGACCTGAGGACACCTTTAGATTGAAAGTAAGGGAATGGAGAAATATATATCCTGCTTCTGGAAGTCAAAAGAGAGCTGGAGTAGCTATCTTTATATCAGACAAACTGGACTTTAGAGTAAAGGCAGTAACAAGGGATGAAGAAAGGCATTATATAACAATTACAGCGTCTATCCATCAGGAGGAGCTAACAATTATAAATGTCTATGCACCAAATATGGCAGCACCTAAATACATAAAACAATTAATCACAAACAGAAACAATCTTATGGATAAGAATGTGCTATAGCAGGGGACTTTAATACTCCACTTACAGCAATGGATCGATCAACTAGACAGAAAATCACTAAAGAAACAATGGACTTGAATGACACATTGGACCAAATGGATCTGACAGATATATTTAGAACTCTACATCCTGAGGCCATGGAATTCACTTTCTTCTCAAGTTCTCATGACACATTCTCCAAGATAGATCACATACTGGGACATAAAACAGCCCTCAATAAATATAAAAGAATTGAGATCATACCATGCACACTTTCAGATCACAGTGCTATGAAACTTGAAATCAACCACAGGAAGAAGTCTGTAAAACCTCCAAAAAACATGGAGGTTAAAGAACATCCCACTAAAGAATGAATGGGTCAATCAGGCAGAGAAGGACAGATACCATATGTTTGCACATATAGGCAGAATAGGAGGAACTTAATGGAGGACCATGGGGTAGAAGAAGGGGAAAAATAGTTGGAGAGAGGGAGGGAGGCAAACCATGATAGACTCTTGAATGCTGAGAACAAACTGAGGGCTGATGGGGGTGGAGGAAGGGGGAGGGAGGTGATGGGAATGGAGGAAGGCACTTGTTGGGATGAGTACTGGGTGTTATATGGAAACCAACTTGACAATAAACTATTTTAAAAAGATCATAATTGAATATATAATATTAGAAAAAAATTTAAATATATGGTATATTTGCTGGTCAGCTAAAATGGTAATAATATAATAGAGACATAATCAAGCTATCAATAAGTAATCGAATATGAGATGTGAGAGACAAAACATACTGTGATTTTTCAGAAAAGAATACAAAATGGTGGCTTTATATAAATACATACATTAGAAAGAATCAATATTTAAGGGGGTTGCATAAGTCATTATTTAGGTTTTAGGTATACTTTGTATAAAACTCAGTAAAATATGTAGTTCGATAACTCGGGTCAACAACTTTAAATATTAGACTTACATTCAGAAAAGCCTCCAGAAGAGGAATATGTATTTGTAAGTCATTGATAGAGTTGACAAACTAAAGCTATGGAAGGGTCAACATGACTAATACTTCTGTGGATTCTTACATTTTGAGTCCTTTACCACTATCACTTCACATAATACAGTGACTACAGAAGGATGGTGCTATCACCCCAGATAACAGATGAAGAAAGGAAAGCACAGAGAGTTTACGTAAAATGTTCCTAATTTCTATCTAATATATATTGTAGCAGAATTAAGATTTTAGGGGCGCCTGGGTGGTTTAGTCGGTTGGGCGTCCGACTTTTGCTTAGGTCATGATCTCGCGGTTTGTGGGTTCGAGCCCCACGTCGGGCTCTGTGCTGGCTGCCAGCTCAGAGCCTGGAGCCTGTTTCAGTCTGTGACTCCCTCTCTCTCTGACCCTCCCCTGCTCACACTGTCTCTCTCTCTCTCTCCTAGAAATAAATAAAAAAAACATTAAAAAATAAAAAGTTTTTAACCAGGGACTCTTTCACTCTGAAACACAAAAAACAATAACAAAACCTATACGAATCAATGAATGAATGAATGATACTGTTAAGTCAGAATGTTTAATAAGAAAGTAGACTTAGATAATATAGAAATGTATTGGAGTGAATCCAGGGTAACAAAAAAACAAAACAAAACAACAACAACAACAACAAAAGACAGCCAGTTAATAGTCTGCTTTAATTCAGAATCAAGAAGAATGAATATTTATGAAGTAGCTAAAGATTGAAAAATAAGGTATTTTATGCAAGCCAATTACACTATTCCCAGTTTTAGTTTACCAGAATCACTAAAAGATAATTAAAAGAATTTAAGATTCTATTTATAAATACATATGTAAACTCATTCATATATAACAGAAAATGCATTTGCATTTTCTAATATAATTCCATTGGCATATATGAGATGTAATTTTCCTCCTATTAGACAAAAAGAATTAGAACCTAAAAATTAGACTATATTAAGAGCAGTTAAGTTGTTTTCACTTTTAGACTGTATTAAAACTGAATTACAATCATTACTTTCTGAATTGGTTAGTACTTCTTTTCTCTATAATGAGAATATTAATATCGCCTATCCACATGCTATCAAATATATACATTGTTCCATTTGAATTCAACATTATTGAATGTAACATTAAAGGATTTTCTAATTGATTTCAAAAAGAGTATCAAGCACTATCATGTTCCAGGAAATGCTGTCCTCAGGAGCTTATCAGTAGAAATACATCAGAAACAAACAAGTGTGATACAGTGTAAACCAATGGGGATAAATAGTAGGTGCTTTAAGGTAACCACCACCTGGCTCATATGGTGGTTAGCCAGATGACATGGCAACACCATCCATTACCTAGTTTCCAATCTGAGATCTTCACGTGGCACTAGTTTCACTGGAAAATATCAGTAAGCTTTCCCTTTTCATTTATATAATGTGAACCTCGAAATATCCTACTTTATTTGATGTAAAGTCCATACAGTTTATGTTTGTTACCATGAATTTAATTCTCTGTGTAAGAAAAAAATGTATCATTTATTCAATATAAGATCAAATTTAAAGTGAAACTTAGAAGGTAAATATAAGGAAACATTAAATAGTGTAAAGTTTTCATTTAGAGCATTTAAAATAGTTAATAAAGTAACTTTCATTCCTTATAAAAATGCAAGCCAACTTTAAGCTAAGAGGTTTATATTAAGAATTTATCACGTTTTCACAATTAAAGCTTACAACTATAAAATAAGCCACCCAAGAACAGTATATCCACAATCACAGTGAAAGAAATAAAATGCCTCATATCCCTAAGATAAGGTAACAAAACAAAACTTCAATGGCATATACCTCAAACACATGAAGGAAGAAGATGCAGAAGTTATTCACTGATACAGTAAGGGATAGATTTTTTTTTTTACATATTGTACAAAATGGTATCTGTCCTTTCAATATACTAGTATTAACACATTCATTATAAATCATAATATCTGAGCAATCCAATTCTGATCAGTTATCTAATTGGTTTACAAAGTTCTGAAAAATTAAACAAATAACTTACTGTTTGGAAGGTTCAGGAAATTTTAGTTCTTCTCTTTTCTTCATTTCTATGTTTGGTTCCATAGGAGTAAGGACCACAGCAGCACATGAGACTACAGAGTGGTAGGAATCTTCCCGGCAAACTGTTTTATTAAAAAAAAAAAAAAAATTGCTTGTAAATGTCAAAGTTATTTATTGACTATTCACTTTCCCTTTTTCTGTTTTTTTTTTTAAATTTTCAGTCAGATGAAAGATATATTTTAACTAAAACATTAATTATCATTAAATGATCCCTCATTATCATTCTCCACTCTAAGTCTTTCCACTCACTAGCTGAATGACCTTAGGCAATATTTCTTTTTTGTAAGCCACACAGTAGAAAAGGTGTTGCCAATACTTTATAGTCCCTCGCTTAAAAAAGCTTTTCACTGAAGAATAAGAAGTGCATAAATCATATATAGTTAAATGAATCTTTGCAAAGTGAAGACATCTTTTTAATCAGCATTATGATCAATAATTAAAGCATTATCAGAACCCTACAACTCCCTGTGGTACTTCTTCCCAATCACTGTTGCAGCTTCCAAATTTAAACCTTATTATCACTTAAATAACCATAGATTAGGTTGCCCTATTTCTGACTTTTGAGTGAAGGAAATTGTCCTCTTCTGTGTGTATACTATTTCACACGTGGCTTATTTCCTTCAACATACATTTGTAAGACACATTCAGGTGTCTTACAAATATACCTTATACCTTATACCAGTATTTGTTCATTCTCATAACTGTGTAGCATTGCACTGAATGAATATAACAGTATATTTATGCATTTTATTGATGATGGATACTTAGATTGCTCTGCTCTGAGGCCATTTTGAAATGTCTGTAAACATACCTCTACTTTTTTTTTTTTTTTCTTTTGGTGCACAAATAAATTTGTATTGACAAATATCTAGGAATTGCTCTTGGGATATGTTCTATCTCAGTTCTAGTAGACATTGCCAAACAGTTTTCTGAACTGACTGGACTAATTTGCATTCCCCAAAACAGAAGTTTCAGTTGTTCCACATCTGTATCAACACTTAGTTTTGCCAGTTTTCAAAATTTTACTATTGTACTTTTTATTGCTGCATGAAAAATTAAAACAAACTTAGCAGCTTAAAACAGCACCCATCTATTATCTCATAATTCTGTAGGTAAGGAATCCAGTGAACTCAGTTGAGTTCTCCTATTAGGTATACAGATTACAAAGACCTAAACTTTGACTCTTACATAATTCCCACTCAAGAGTTAAATTCCCACAAGGTCAAAGTCAGGTTTACAGCCAGGCTGTGCTCCTAGCTGGAGTTTCTGCGGGAAGAATCCACTTTGGAGTTTATTGACATTGTTAGCAAAATTTACTTTATTGGACTCAGGTCTCCCGTACATTGATGGCTCTTGGCTAGGGATCACTCTGAACTCCTAGAAGCTCCTCACAGGACAGTGGCCAATGGCTTTTTATCTCAGCAATGAAGAATATCCTTCACATTGAAACCCTCTCATGCATCAAATTTTTCTCCTGCTCTGATTTCTTCTGCTGATAACTGGGGAAAATATCCTCTCCTTTTCAAAAGCTCATGAGATTAGGTTAGGCCCATATAGATTATCTCCTTTTTGATTAACTCAAAGTCCACTGGTTAGTAATCTTAACTACATCTTCAAAGTCCCTCTTGACATGGAACATAACATAATTACAGTTATGTCCCACCTTCCAGTGGAAGGAATCATACAAAGGTTAGAGTCACATATCATCTTAGAATTCTGCCTACCATAGCTATTCCTATAAGTGTATAGTGGTATCACATTTAAAATTTAATTTAAATTTTACTGATAACCAATACAATAAAACTATAAATTCTTATTTTACAAGATTCTGATAAGCAACAATTTCAGTAACATGGTTTAAATAACACCAGAACTCTCAAAAGTGGTTCACATTTCAGTCTACATGGTATATTCATACTGTGTGTAACTGTGTATTATGAACATCTCTAGTAGCCCTTCAATCCACAAATCACTAAACAAATAATCTCTATTTACTCCTGGCATGTACTTTGAGTACAAATAAGAAATCTGCATCATGATTAGACACACATATCACTTCTTTCAAAGTCTATCAATAACTGGTCACCATGCATCTGCTACTCAATTTAATCACAAACCTCAACGTATGTAGTCACATTTCCTCCTTGTCTCCCTGTGATGAACTTATGTGACACTTTAGAAAAATGGATAATCTAAGGAAGGAATTCGATGGTGGAAATAAGAAGTGTAGCAAAGAAATGAAATCTGCTATTGATGTAAGTGGCATTTGAATTGATTATAAATGAAAGGTCAATAACTGCTGATATAAGTACTCACTTCAATAAGTAAGCAGCAAACAATAAATTAAACCCTCTCCCCAATACAGAAAGAGGCAAATACTAAAGATGATAGTCACATTAATGAAAAAGAAGGCAAAAATACAATTAAGGTCATGAGAGTCTGCCAAGTAGTGTGGGACTATGATCTCAAAGTAAAAGAAGTATAAGAACAGATCTTAATGTTCTTCACCTTCTGCTAAAAATATTTGCTGAATTACTAACCTGTTCACTGCTGGATTCTGAGATATAAACTAGACTGCCACCAAGAGCAGAGCTGAATTTCAAGCAATTATGTGGCACTCAAGATACAAACATTAGTATCGAGTATGTGTCAAAGTGTGTGTGGGGGGGGAGGGAGCTGGTTTCTTTGTCTCTCTCATGCCATCAAACAGATTTTTGTTTCTTCTTCTCTTCCACCTCCCACCCTTTTTTTAAAATTTATTAATTTCTACTTACTCTTGGTATATGCCTTGAGTCTATATCAAACAATTCTAATACAGTTGGGAGAATAAAACTCTATTACATTTAAAAATTTCACTGTTGTCTTAAATACTGCTAGTAAAGAAATAGAATAATATTATTAATTCATTCCTCTGGGATACCCACTCAATTATTCAATAAATATTTAGTGAACTAACTGGTATGTTCTAAGAAATATTCTTAATGGTAGGATTCTGCTATGGCCAAGAAAGAACCCCCTCCTCCCAAGTTTAAATAAAGCTTCGATTTCTTCTTTTAGAAATATTTCAAGTGTTAGACCAGTAAGCTTCTTACCAGATTAAGTAAAAGCATTTATCTAGGTCTCTATGAGGGAAAATAGAGCTAAATTGTCTTTAAAAATGAAAAGCAAGAATTGAGCAGGCTGTAGGTGAACCAGAAAAATTTTAAAAATAGGGTGTATTTGTTTCCACAAAGTAATATTAGTATCAATACTTAGTTTTTATTATTAGACGCTGGAAAAAATGATTGCACTCTCATAGATATTGAAGTTAAAAAACAATAACTAAATCAATAAAAAATAAACTCCATTAATTATTATATAATAAAAGTGACACTACATTGGTCTAAAGATACATGGTTAGGAGGTCCATGTAAATGACAAAGCTCTCGTATTTAGCTGAAATTAAATTACATTCAAGTTTTATATCTTTAAAGTTCATTCACACAAAATAGAATTAGTGTAATAAATGCCAGTTACGCCATTAATTAATAGAGAAATTAAAACTTCAAAAAAGTGAATGAAGAAGATATTTGGAAATGATATATACAATAAGGAGTTAGTATACAAGTTATATAAAGAACGTGTACAACTCAACACTAAAAAACCCCAAACAATACAATCAGAAAATCAGCAGAGGAACTAAATGGAAATGTTTCCAAAGACATACAGATGGCCAACACACACATGAAAAGATGCTTAACATCACTAGTCATCAGAGATATCACCTCACAGCAGTCAGAATGGCTACTATAAAAAAGACAAGAAATAACAAGCAAGGAATAGCTGGTGAGGAAGTGGGAAAAAGGGAACCATCATACACTGTGGAACATAAATTGGTGTAACCACTGGAGAAAACAGTATGGAGTTTCCTGAAAAAATAAAAATAGAAATACTATACAATCCAATAATTCTATTACTGGGTATTTATACAAAGAAAGCAAAAGCAATAACTCAAAAAGATATATACACACTTATTATAGCACTAGTTATGATAACCAAGAAAGGTA
This sequence comes from Crocuta crocuta, assembly GCF_008692635.1. NCBI lineage: Eukaryota > Metazoa > Chordata > Mammalia > Carnivora > Hyaenidae > Crocuta > Crocuta crocuta. Next base: position 8,192 of record NW_027530183.1, read on the forward strand.
TCATTTTTATGATAGCCAATTCAAGTGTCTGTCAATAGATAAATGGATTTTAAAAAGGTGTGAAATACATATACAGACACACAAACACGCTGGTATATTACTCAGCCATAAAAAAGAATAAGATTTTGCCATGTGCAACAATATAGATGGACCTAGAGGTATTACACTAAATGAAGTAAGTCAACAGAGAGAGATAAATACCATGATTTCACTTATCTGTGGAATCTAAAAAACAAAATAACCAAACAAATGAAAACAAACAAACAAAAAAAACAAACAAAAAGTGAAACAGACTCATAAATACAGAAAACAAACTGGTGGTTGCCAGAAGGGAGGTGGGTAAGAGGATGGCCAAAATAGATAAAGGGAATTAAGAAGTACAAACTTGCAATTATAAAATAAATAAGTCGCAGAGATAAAAGTACCGCAAAGGGAATATAGTAAATAGTATTGTGATCAAGTTGTACGATAAAAGATCCTGTATGGAATATGTTGAGCACTGAGTAATGTACAGAATTACTGAATCATGTTATATGCCTGAAACTAATATAGTATTTATTATATGTCAATTATATTCCAATATATTTTTAATCAGCTAAGGCCTAAAAAAAGTGAATGAAATAATAAAAGGGAAGTACAGATTTTTCAAAACAACAAGGATGCCTAGACTGTCCATCATTCTGAGGTAGAAACGAAAAAATAAAGTCACTGAGAAGAGAAACAATTTCTGACAACCAATTGAATAATGAATATTGATGTGATCACTGTATTCTGTCAAAGCAAAACATATTTTTCAAAATTATAGTCCATACTAAAAGGTAAATTAGAAACTCATGTAACAATGGCCACAATTTGAACTACTCTATAACAATGTAATTAATTATGTTCATTTTTACCATGACACAAATACATAAACTAATTTTGAAGAATTTTATGAATAGGACTAAAGGAGAAAATATTATACTTTCCATTAAAATAAACCTGATGATACAGATTAAAAGGAAATTTCAAGTTTAAAAAAGACTTCCAGGGGTGCCTGGGTGGCTCAGTTAGTTAAGCGTCTGACCCTTGATTTTGGTTCAAGTCACGATCCAGGATCATGGGTTCCAAATCCATGTTGGGCTCAGTATTGGGCATGAAGCCTGCTTGTGATTCTCTGTTTCTCCCTCTGTCCCTCTCTCCCACTCATGCTCGCTTGCTCACACTCTCTCTCTTTTTCAAATAAAAATTTTTAAAAAAGCAAATGTTTTATTACTCAGATTTAACTCTCATGATGGGAAAAACTGGCTTTATAAAAAAGTAGAAGGTGAAACAAAGAGGAACTTCCAATTTTTGATTACTCAACATTATTTAATTGTACTTATATAGTTTCAATCATGTATAGAAAATATTATTCACTTACAAATCTTTTAAATGTTAAATGTAGGCAATAGCAGATTTCATAATACAACTTAAAAAACATAAGACATGCCAAGGCATTGCATATTCAAGTAAATTTCCAGCATCTATGAGTTGAAAAATCGATAATTTTTCACTCTCTCTTACTTCCAACCAAAGATGCAGATAATAATTTGAGGTACCAACCTATACATTTATATGCTAAATTTGTTCTTCTATTAAAAGAATCTTTGTTTAAGTATATTGCATGAACCACTGAAAATTCCACCACAGGCTTCTGTTACTTGGAATTATCAGAGTCAGGCTGACTGAAAAATTAAAGTCCCATTTCTTTCTACACAGATGGAGGGTTTTGTTTGGTTTTGTTTTTGCTTTGTTTTGTTTTTTGACAGTATCAGGGTCACTCATGACCTGATTTCACTACACGAGATCCTCCTCACTACATGAGATCCTCTCATGAGTGTGGAGGATCTCATGTAGAAATGATACAACTGCACCTAGAGGAAGTCAATTGTCACAACCACCCGCTAATACAAACACAGTAACTTGGACATAGGAAACTGACATTTGATGATGAGTTATACAAATAGGAGAGTTTCTTTTTTTAAGCTTATTCATTTATTTTGAGAGATGGAGAGAGAGAACATCAGTGCGAGCAGGTGAGGGGCAGAGAGAGGAAGGGAGAAAATCCCAAGCAGGCTTCAGGTTGTCAGTCCAGAATTCGACACAGTGCTTGATCCCACAAACTGTGAGATCATGACCTGAGACAAAATTGAGAGTCAGTTGCTCAACAGACTGAGCCACCCAGTCACCCCACAAATAGGAGTTTTAAAATAAGAGAAAATACTTGAGAGTCACAAGAATTTCTTATGCTAAGATTTGGTTCTAAGCACTACTCTCCTTTATTCCTGGGTAGTTATAAGTATATGAACACCAAAAATGATCAAAACTACTAGAACCTCTGTATCAGAAATCTAAATATCTTGGGGCAAAGTAGAAATCATTTCTTGGTTTAAAACTGAGTAGTCTGACTTTGTCATGTAACCTTTCATTACACCACAAAAAATATGCTATTATATGAAATGACTCTCCAATATTAACTGTATTCTATGAAACATTTCTTTCAGACTCATAATAAACTGAGATGCAAACTTAATTATTAAAAATGTTTTATTCTTTTTCTCCAGTTTGATATATCAAAACTATTTCATTTAATTCTTGAACTTCTATCTTTGGTCTTTAATTTATAAAATCAATTTTAAAGAACTAGGAAAGCAACTTATTTTTTAAATGTTCACAAAAATGTCAAAGATTTATTAGGAGAGACATTTTTTCTCTTTCATGCAAAATTAGAACATTAAAATTACTGAATATGGCCAGATCATAATTAACTGATAACCATCATGTGTAACTACATTTGAAACCACCACCCTAATTCACTATAATAGTTTACAATCAATGAGCAAATTACAAGTGTGAAAGAAAAGCATTTGTTCTTGACTTGAAAAAGTGGTCACCTTCTTCTTTCCTGTCCAAATACCAGGGTCCATGTATTTACCACAGAGCAGCCCACTGGTAAAGCTTAACCCAGTAAAAGGGTAACATTTATTTAACAAATGCTTAAATATCATTTTGTAGTAGGCATTCTTCTATGTACTAACTATGCATTAAAGTTACAGTATCATCCTTACCACTCAGAAAAATTTTATGGGGTAAATACTATTATTATCCCCATTTCTACAGTGTTCAAGGTCAGACAGCTTGGGAGTAGCAAAGCCAGAATTCAATCAATTTTCCTGAATGCACCATGCTAGTGACAATACTTCATGTTGATCCTTATTTAAATACTATCATGTGTTCTGAAGAGTAAGTTTAATAGTTTATCTTTTTCAATTGTATTTATATTCAATAGTATTCTTATATCTGAATTCCTTATCCTAGGAAAACTGTGTAATCATTAAGCAATTTGCCTCACAACACAGCACAACTTTGACTCATAAAATGCTTTGAGTTCCAAGCTCTGTATTTCAAAATGATTTACAACAACTATTTCCCTATTGCTCCACAGAATGTGTGTTGAGTGTCAGGATGAGCCTACTATTACATACATTTATCTATGGCAAAGAAAGATATATAATTTAGAAAAAAAAATATTCTTTTCATATGTATTTGTAATCATTTGCTGTTGATTCTTTTTGCCCTGCACTGTTTATAGGTGCCTGAAATAGATCAGTGAATATAAATGACAAAAATGCATGTTTTTATGGAATGTATATGTCCTGTGAAGATATTCTGTAGACATGATTACAGTCCACTATAGTTGACTTCAAGTAAGGAAGGCTGTCATCATAGATTATCTGGGTAGGCCTGATTCAATAACTAAAAAGCCTTAAAAGTAGTTGAGCCTTCTTAATGAAGACAAAATTCTACCCATGTCAAAAGTTCCAGCTTTCCCTTTCTGGCCTAGTCAGTCCCCACAAGCACATAAGATTCTGTTTCTCTGGTTGATAAATATATCAGTCAACAATGGCATTTAGGTATTACATACTGGCTTTAATGAATCTCTCAATACTTTTTCTGAATTAACACCCTAATCCAGTACTTATATAAGGCTATTCTGATGAAATATTAGTCCAGAATTGAAAGAGGAATTGAAAATAAGTAAATAAAAATCATTGCATCATGACTATAAGCAAATACACATCGAACAAAAGGAGGCATACATATTGATTCCATTAGTAGCATTCACTGAAATATACCATGTCCAGGTACTCCAATAGGTACTAGACTGATGAAAATAAAAGATAAAATATTTGCCATGAATGTAACTTAGTGTAGTAAAGAATGAATACCATATAAAAAGTACTACCAAAGAAGCCAGCCAGGTAAAGTAATCAATATGACTTGAAGAGCAGGACAACCACTATCTTGTCCCCACCCTGTTTCTTAGCATTGTGCCAGACACAAAGGAGGAACTCCACAAATCTCTGTCTGATGACTGATAGAGATTGAGGAAAAATGAATTAAGGCATTAGGGAAAAGAAAAGACACTAGCCAAGCATAGGAAACAGTTTGCTAAAAGGCAATGAGATATAAGAAAATGTCATGGATCTTGAGAAATTCAAAGAATTCAGTGTGGCTGGCTCTAGACAAGATGCAAGGAGTTGAAGAAAGGAGATACAAGTTTTCACAGCACCTGACATACCTTCTGTGTAACTCTAAAACATGACTATGTAATTTTGAAGTTAATGAGGATATGCCATCAATCATTTTACAAATCAATCATAAAGCAACATGATCTGCTTTATATTTTCTGCAAGTAGCCTGGCAACATCTGAGTACAAGAATGAGAATGGGCAAAATCCTGGGCAGTACTACTGAGATAAATGAAGTGAGAAATGGTGAGTGACCCTTGTCACTGGGAGTGGCAGGCTAGGGAAAGGCAAAGACAAAGTAATACTGCAGAAGATTCAGAAGACCATTCAATAGTCTATGTTTAGTTACTCTGTCAAAATGAAACACAATTCTCAGTTGATCAAAATAACAGAAAATAGAATAAAAGTGTGGATGGATGAGAAAGAATTGGCAAAAGCACTAAGCCAAGAACTTCAAATTAATTAGAAGTGATTTAAAATAATTTAAGTTAAAAATAACTTGTGCAAACATAGATTGCAAGGATCGTATCATCTCGGGCATCTTTTTTAAAGATATGAAGGAACTCCATAGAAATAGTTAATGCCCTTAAGTAAAACCTAATTAGAGAAAAACTATAGAAATTAGCATGAAAATAACCATATTTTAGAAATTTTGGACAAAACTATAAAATGTAAAGAACAACACTACATTGAGTCAGGTTTATCTCACATTACCCAAATACTGGTACTTTTGTGTACCAATAGTAACCTTTCATCTTGTGATAAAATTTTGGACAGTTACAAGTTTATTATAAAATTCTGCTCTTTGAATTTATATATTTTAAACTAATTTAACATCAATTTATTTATTGCCTCAGCTTTTGAACAAATCTTTCTGTAATCTTATATTGCACAAATATTTTCTAGAATAAAATTGAAACCCAAACTATGATAGGGAAAAATAGAACCATGTGAATTCATTTTGTAAGGTTACATATTTTATTACTATAGTGCAAATACTGGAATATTTGTGACAGGCAAAAATGTATATTTGGTATATCAAATNGAACTATGATAGGGAAAAATAGAACCATGTGATTCATTTTTTAAGGTTACATATTTTATTACTATAGTGCAAATACTGGAATATTTGTGACAGGCAAAAATGTATATTTGGTATATCAAATACAAACTGGAACAGCCAATGACTTTCTTGTTTGTGGAACAGGAAATATGCATTCATAAATCCCTCTTGACTGCAGAATAAGAAATTTATGAATAAAGTATTTTTATTTTAATAAATAGAAAATATTATCTAAGTGAGCATCACAAATCCTAACCCTACTAATTTATAATGTGACTGTATTTGGAGATAGGGTCTTCAAAGAGATAATGAAGTTAAAATGAGGTCACCATGGTGGTTCCTAATCCAACATGACTGGTGTCCTTATAGGAAGAAAATATTAGGACACAGACACCAAGGAGAGATCTTGTGTGGACACAGAGAGAAGACAGCCATGTACACACTAAGGAGGGAGCACTAAGAAGAAATCAACCCTGTAGACACTATGAACTTAAACTTCTAGCTTCCAGGCTATGGAAAAATAAACTTCTGTTGTTTAAGCTACTCAGTTTGTGGCACGTTGTTATGGCAGCCTGAGCAAAATAATACAACGGCTAGTTTAGGAAAAGGACTAAAGAACTACACATAGAGTCTCAGTTAGAACTTCAAACTAATGAAAACCTATATTGCTCCTACTACTATCCTCTTCCATTTTGATATCTGACGAATGTCTACTTAGGCTATTCAGCTCATGCTTCAATAATTCTAATCACGGTTAGTTTATTATACTTTGTCATTCTGGTTGCCTTCTTCCAAATGTGGTCTTAGAATGCATAATATAACACATATATGAATATATATTATACATTACATATATCCATAATACATATAAAACAAATACTGTACACATATGTACATTTTATACACAAATAATATAGAGAGAATATCGGGAGAAATAGTCATAAAAATAATTACTGCTTTCTGCTAACTTAGGTATTAAAAACTTTATCAGCATTTCTTCATATGCATAGCCACTGTCTAGTTTATAAGACCCTAAGTTAGGTGTTTTCGAGGCATCCATAGAAGGTGATACATAGGGAAAATAGCAGCACTATAAGTCTGTAAAGTGTATCATCCCTATCATAGATTCCACACATAATATTAGAATGACATCATCTTTGTGGTCTACTGCTTCTGAACAATTCAGGTAGAAGGTTCATATTTTGTTCTTTAACTTTCCATGTTAAAATTTGCAAGACTGTTAATACCCACTGTGGCAAACCGTATTCTCCAAAGGTGGTCACACCAATATATATCCTACCCTGCTTGTTTTTGATATTCTACTCATGTGGTGGGATCTTAGTTCCTTTCCTTTGAAACTGTATAACTTTTGTGACTTCCTTGTCTAAAAGAATGTGGTAGAAGTGATGTTGTGTAATCTTCAAGGCTACGTCATAGAAGGCACTATGCCTTCTGTCTGGCTATCTCTTGGGACACTGGCTGTTGGAACTCATTCACCATGCTGGGTGGAAGCCAAGCCCACATAGATATCCTGGCTGACAATCCCATCAAGTCCCTCAGTTGACAGCCATTAACAACCACTTAATGTGAATGATTTTATTTTATTTTTTTAGGTTTCTCAATGCTATTTATTTGGCTGAATGGGTTTTCTTTATTTTAATATAATTTATTGCCAAGCTGGCTAACATACAGTGTGTACAGTGTGCTCTTGGTTTGGGGGATAAATTTCCATGGTTCATCACTTTTGTATTCTAGCCAAGGACTTAAACACCACAAAGCAAAGGAAAATTCTCTCTGCTACATCCTGTCTGAATTTCTAACCCACAAAAATCATGCAAGATGAATGATGTTTGCTGTTTTAATCCAATAAGCTTTAGGAAAATTTGTAACACAGAAATCGATAAACAAAACACTCCTAAAGAACATTTATAATTAATGGCAAAAATACATTTTGATGCCTCTTGCACAGGGATTCATTAAAATTGTTACCAAAATGATTCAAGAAAACACATTATTGACATAAGTGCCACAATGCCTTACCTACATTCTGTGTGTGTGGGTAATTTATGAATGACAATTGCAAGGGATTGATATTTAAAATTTTTATAGCTCAATACTAGGGAAATAAGAAATAATGTAAACAGCAGAGTGTGTATGTATGTGTGTGTGTGTATGTATATGTGTGTATACACACACACATACTTACACATTCAATTCAACAGGAGAAAAAAAGTCCCATAAATATGTTGACTTTCCCATTTATGGTTCTCATTTCAAACTTAGAAAGAGCCCTGGAGCTATCCTTGGAGCAAGCTTGCTACAGCAAGTACAGACAAATAAGTATCTGTTCCACCACTCAAAACAATACTTTATGAATTTTCCAAGAACAAGATGATATCATAGTTATCCCTTCCAATAAAATGTGCACAAGGCCTGTATCATTTAAATAAAGCCTAACCTAAAATTTTGTAATCTGATATCCTAGACTCTAAAACCCAGAAAAAAATCTTAAAGGGAGGAGAAAGAAGGTACTTGATACAGTAGAATATAAAGAATTTGCAAAGCGGGTCATATACACCATAGACAATATCCTCAGAGGAAGGGTAGTTAAACCAAACTGCATTTTACTGTCATTCTTTCTGGATAACATTGTACATTGTTAAGAATCATATTCTATTTGGATTTTTTAATGACATGAATAACGCCACTAATAAATTAACCTTATCAAAAATATTTTAAAACCTATAGCACAGGAAATATTCTATTAATTATATATAAACAAAACTGTTGATATAATTCTCACTACGTATTGCCATTTATTAGACAAAACAAGTATCTAATTTACATGTGCATCAGCTTTTATGATCATCTCACATTTCTTCTCCTATTAGCCAAGTCAGAGGTGTTTTGCCTTGGGTACTTTGTCAGTTCATTAGGTGTTTGTTTGCTTATTTTTAATACTGATGATTACTTACAACACAATATGAACCAAGGCAATAATGCAAGTTTTAGTTTTTAATCATCATGGAATTATAATCTAATACAATTTAGAATAGTTATTGAGTAACTTGTCACTTCATATATTTATCTCATGTAATTTACCTAAATAAACAATACAATTTATTAAAAAAATAATGGGTCCATACTTGGTCCAGCTATATTCTAGGCTCTGAAAATGTAATAGAGATCAAGACAGATAAAAACTCCTGTCCCTTAGGGGGATTATTGCTATTTGACTTCAACACTGACAGAAAGGTAGTGGTTGGACTACTCAGACTCTACTGAGAGGAAATATTCTAGGTAATTTCTTTCTCTTTTCTTTTTATCTTTTCTTCTCTTTCCTCTCCTTTTTCTTCCCCTCCCTTCCTCTTCCTCTTCCCTTTCCCTTTCCCTCCCATTCCCTTTTCAGAAAGATCTCAATAAATTCTCTCTTGCATCTTTTGATTCTTAATTTCTGAATGAGGTTATCATCAACTATTACACATATAATCTCATCAACTGGTTATTAAATAAACAGGCTTTTTTACCCTTAAACTTTATATTTTTAAGAGAGAGAGAGAGAGAGACAGAGGATCTGAAGCAGGCTCTGTGCTGACAGCAGAGAGCCCAATGTGGCACTCGAACTCACAAACTGCAAGATCATGACCTGAGCTGAAGTCGGACAGTGCTGGAGAACAAGAAGCCGGAGGCACTGTAGGAATGTCCTGAAGGAAAGGGACAGAGCAGCAAGGAACTGAAAGCAGTTCCATTCCCGGGTCGGAAAGCCACCAGGTCTGCTTGTTCTCTCCAGGAGGACATCATACAGACACCAGGCCAGGGATAAGAATGTTTTGGCTGGCACCAGATGTGCTGATGACCCAATATGGAATACACTGCAGGTGCATGACCTGTCAAGATGCCAAACACTACATTTGTTGTATATACTTGCTATTATCAGCCAAATAGTAAATAAAAGAGGCTCGGCTCCTGAAGAGTCATAGCTCCTTGTTTCTTAATTCTCTCATCACTGCACCTTTGGAATCTGTCTCTCTCTCACAACACTTAACCAACTGAAACAACCAGTTACCCCAACAGGCTTTTTTTCTGCTAAGAGTTATATATTTCTATCCTTTCCTAATATATCTCTTTTTACTTCAAACATAATATAGTTAATATTATCATATAACAAATCTCCCTCTCTCCTTATCCACAGATGACTTCTTCCTTCTCCCCTTTCCTCCCCCTTTCCTCCTCTTCTCTCCCTTTCCCTTTACTCTGTTTCTCTTTTACACACCTTTTTGGCTGCTCAGAATAAAAGAACAAGAATCATATGAATTATTAATCTTTGTTGAAAAAGTTACATTAGATATATGAAGACTCTCTCCCAGGTTATGAGACATAATTGATTAGTCTTTAGTTCTGTAGTACTGATGGCTATTTAATGGGCTTCACTTTGCAAAAGTATGAGGATAATATAATCTACATAATGTTCATCCTCACTTTTAAGAAGTTAAATAAATTATTCAATTATCTTCTTAAAAAAAACCCACTCTTCAGAATTTTACATATGAATTACAAATCACAAAGAAAAGTGTAAGGTATATAATTTCAATGGATGATTTAAATAACACAAAGAGCTCAAATATATTGCAGTTAATAGTTTTAGGCTGCTCACCTCTTGCTATCATTAGGACAGAGTTCTAAATCTGAAAAAGTCTTCCCTTTGCCTTCTTCTATCCTTCTTCATATGAAATAATTGTTTAATTTTAGGAATTTGTTTATTCTATCTCTAACTCCCACTTAGAAGAGAAAGTGACATTATCAACTAATTTGAGGATGATTTAGTTAGATGATAAGCAGGTAGGCAGTTCAAGTTAAATAAAAACATAGAGATCAGAATAAGGACGGCATTTGAAGAAATTAGCATAGCTACAATCTATGGAACTGGTGAAAACTGCGTAAGTAAAAATTGCATAGGTGCCAGTTACACAGATCCATGAATATTAAATGAAGTTATTGGTATTTCACCCAGTAGGATCAAAGTTCTTAAATAATAAACAAATGCTAAATTTTCACAGTAGCAAATCTTGAATAATACACAGTTGGCCCTTGAATCACACAGGTTTAAACTGTACAGGTCCACCTATATGCAGATTTTTCCAATAAACACAGTATAGTATTTTCTCTTATGATTTTCATAATATTTGCTTTGCTCTAGCTTGCATTATTGTAAAAATATAGTGTATAATACATATACAAAATATGCATTAATTGACTGTTTATGTTACTGGTAAGACTTCCAGTCAAGAGTATGCTATTAGTAGTTAAGTTTTGGAGTACTTAAAAGTTATATTCAGATTTTCAATATCAGTGTCCCTAACCCCTGCATTTTCAAAGATCAACTGTATACTGTATACTGCTAGTCCAATGAGTAAAATAATAGGCTCTAGAAACACATAGTCAAATAAGTCAAGATACAGAGCAATGTTATGTGCTTTCAATCAAATATGACAAGTTATTGAAACAGCCCAAAATTCCCAGTAAAGTACCATGCTTTTTAATATGGAAGAAGAAGGAAACAATATCAGCAATATGAAACTTTTCATAACTTCCCCTAGATATCTCCTTAAAGAGTTAGTTACGTGAAAGGATCTAACTTTTCCTAGTTTACTAACAAATCTCTTAGTTCTGAAGAATCACTTTCTCTGTAACGACATTAATCTCAAGCCCCATTAGCCTTCTTGGATGAATGGAAGTCATGTCTACATTTTACATCACTGAAATATCCATAAATTATGTACATCTAAGTAAGACAGAAGTATATTCCATGGTGAAATGTAGATTTTCAGTCCACAAGATCTTGAGATAATCACTGCCAGCACAAACTTTCTTTCAGATATTCTTTGGAATATCATTTCTGAAAAGCTACAGATCTCTGCCTAAAGAAAGTATCACTCCGTTAAAAGCTCTATAGTGTAACTGGTTGATAGTCAAATCTTTTGACGTGAGAAATAACTTGTACAGATACATGAGCAATTTTTCATCCTTTTGATAAGAGTATTTTTCAAACAGTATGTTTATATAAAATGTAAGTTTTCAGTATTCAAATATATTCTTATACATTTCTTTCTTAGATTAGCAATGCTACATGTGTGACAACATAACATAAAATATGAATACACTAGTATCAGAAAATGTCAATAATACTTAACAACCTGCTACCATAAAATATGACATTACAGGAAGAGCAGCTTTGTCATTAACTATGAGAGTATAAATATTAGCAAACAGAAGCAAAATTAGAGTCCTAATTAAATAATGGATGATAGAGATGTTAAAGGAATTTGATAGATGTGACTTTTTTGGTAAGTTGGCAAAAACCTAAAATAGCTATGAGAAAAAATGCCATCTTTGTAAAATTCTTATAAAAGTAGCCCAGGGTCAATGTTTCAAACAGCTACACTTTGGCTTCACTCTCACTTATCTTCTCCTTTCTTTGTCATGCTGAAAAAGAACAAATAGCAGCTAGACATTATTAAAGCATGAAGAATGCTCTCTCTGACCATAGTACTAAATTTTGTCAGAGATTGATCTTGGCTTTTAGGGATCTTTTGATGATCTGATCAGATTTAAAAATTTATACTTGGTGGAAATCTGTCTGTTACTAAAAATATTGCTAGTCTTCCTGACTGCTCTCATCTATTTCTTTTGTGAGTATATAAAGGTTAATACATAAGGCAGAGGACAGACATAAGTTCAACAGGACTGACATCTGAGTCAGCCCAAAGAACTAGCAAATAAAATATCTTGTTTAGTCAACAGCTGAATAGGGTAGACTTTTCTGTGGCACGTAGCAGAAACATATGAGAACTTTCTTTGGCTCATCTTGTTTTGTCCATGACAGTTTAGTTCCAGATATGTCTAATTTCCAAACATTCATCCATCAGAGATTAAAGATTTCTTGTGTCTGCTCTTAGACACAGCCAACTATTATGTTCCAGAGTACATATACAAGGTGCAAAAAAGTCCTTGGACCAACTATTGCCAGATCCTCATAGGTCTTTTGAACATATTCTCACAATAAGTCTAATTTGAGTGCTATCTTTCTAAATGGAATAATAATGACATAGATCACTGCTATAGACTGAATACTTCCCCCCCCCAACTCATATGTTGAAGCTCTAACCCCCTTTGTGATTGCATTTGGAGATGGAGTCTTTGAGAGATAATTTAGTTCAGATGAGGTCGTAAGTGTGGGATTAGTGCCCTTACAGATATGACTATTGCTCTTATAAGAAGAGACACTACGGGCGCCTGGGTGGCTTAGTCGGTTAAGCGTCTGACTTTCGCTTAGGTCATGATCTCGCGGTTCGTGGGTTTGAGCCCCGTGTCGGGCTCTGTGCTGACAGCTAGCTCAGGGCCTGGAGTCTCTTTCAGTCTGTGACTCCCTCTCTCTCTGACCCTCCCCTGCTCATGCTTTCTCTCTCTCTCTCTCTCTCCTAGAAATAAATAAAACATTAAAAAAAAAAAAAGAAGAGACACTAGGTCTCTCCTTCTCTCCCTCTCTCTCTCTCTTCTTTCTCCCTCACTCCCCTTCTTGCTGAACATAATTGTCCACAAGCCAGGAAGAAGGTTCTCACTAAAAACTGCTACGCTGCCACCTTCATCTTGGAATTTTAGCTCCTAGAATGTGAGAAAATAAATTTCTTTTCTTTAAACTACCCAGTCTATGGTAGTTTGTTATTGCAACCAGAGCTAAGGCAATAAAATAGGTGAATTTGGGGAATCTGCATTATAAATAAAATTGCTTACATAAAAAAAGGCCTTATAATAAAAAAAGAGAAAAGTGCAAAATATTAAAATGTTTGGGGTTTTATTTGTTTGTGTTTTATTTTTCTGGTTTGAGGAGGTCTCTAAAAGAAACTCAGATTCCAGCATTATCTGCTTAAAGGACTACTTGCTAACATGAGAAATTTGAAATGCTCTTAGGTCCTTCAAAACGTAACTTGAACCTGACAGCCTTTATCCTATTCTTCCTTCTTCCTATGTTCCATTATTATCTTTGGTTGTTATTTTTTCTGACTTACTGCTCTTTTCCTCTAGCCAGAAGAAAACCCTCAAAGCTAAATTGCCTCTTAAAGTTAAAGTTCCTTGAGAATAGGTCAAGTCCCTTGTTTTAAAGGACTTAAACTTTAAGCCCTGGTCTCAGTATAAACTAAGAGTACAGGCACCCCTCATTTTATTGTGCTTAGCAGATACTGTGACTCTTACAAATTAAAGAACTGTGGCAACCCTGGGTCATGCAAGTCTATTGACACCATTCTTCAACAGCATTTGTTCACTTTGTGCCTCTATGTCACATTTTGGTAATTTTCATAATATTTTAAGGTTTTGTTTCATTTTTATATTTATTATGCTGCTCTGTATTCATTGACCTTTGATATTATACTTGCAATCACTTTGGGGCCCCCTAAACCTCATCCATCCAAGAAAGTGAACTTAATAAATGTGTGTGCTCTGTCTGCTCCACCAACTGGTCACTGCCCCATCTCTCTCCTTCTCCTCGGGCCTTCCTATTCCTTGAGACACAAAAATATTGAAATTAGGCCAAGTATAACCCTACTTTGGCCTGTAAAAGTTCAAGTGAAAGGAAAAGTAGCCCATCTCTCACTTTAAATCAAAAGCTGCAAATGATCAAGATTAGTGAGAAAGACATGTTGGAAGCCAAGATAGACCAAAAGCTAGGCCTCGTGTGCCAAACAGTTAGCCAACTTTTGAATGTAAAACAAAAGTTCTTGAAGAGATATAAAGTGAAAAGATGAATGATAAGAAAGCCAAACAGTTTAATTGCTGTTACAGAAAAAGTTTTAGTAAACTGGAAAGATCAAAGCAGCCACAACATTTCCTTAAGCCAAAGCCTAATCCAGAGGAAGGTTCTAACTCTTTCAATTCTATGAAGACTGAGAAAAGGAAGCTGTGAAAGAAAAGTTGGAAGCTAGTAGAGGTTGGTTCATGACATTTAAGGAAAGAAGTCATCTCCATAATAGAAAAATACAAAGTGAACCAGCAAGTATTCATGTAGAGGCTGCATCAAGTTATCCAAAAGATTTAGCTAAGATAATTAATGAAGCTGGCTACACTAAATAACAAATTTTCAATGTACATGAAACAATGTTCTACTGGAAGAAGATGCCATCTAGAATCTTCATAACTAGAGAGAAGTCAATGTCTGGCTTCAAAGCTCCAAATGACAGGCAATGCTCCCATCAGGGGCTAATGAGGCTGGCGACTTAAAGGTGAAACCCGATGTTCACATATCATTCTCAAAATCCTAGGGCCCTTAATAGTTATGATAAATCTATTCTGCCTGAGCTCTATAAATGGAACAATAAAGACGACAGCATATCTGCTTAGAAGATGGTTTACCAAATATTTTAAATTCACTGTTGATAACTAATGCTCAGGGGGAAAAAAAAAAAAAACACATTCCTTTCAAAATATGACTGCTCTTTGATAATGCACCTGGTCACCCAAGACCTCTGATAGAGATATACAATGAGATTCATGGTTTTTTCATGCCTGCTAACATAACATTCTTTCCTTAGTTTATGGACCAAAGAGTCATTTGAACTGTCAAATGTTATTTAACAAATATATTTTGTAAGGCTATAGCTGCCATAGATAGAGATTCCCCTAATGGCTCTGGGCAAAGAATAATGAAAACCTTCTGGAAAGGATTTACCACTCTTAAATGGTATCTTAAAGGGTACCATTAAGGGCATTCATAATTCATGGTATAATGTAAAAATATCAACGTGGATAGGAATTTAAAAGAAGTTGATTTCAACCCTCATGGATGACTTTGAGGAGTTCAAGACATCAGTTGGAGAAGTAAGTGTAGACATAGTGGAAATAGCAGGAGCACTAGAATTAGAAAGTGGTTTCTTGATGGAAACTACGACNCTGCAGGAATGATGGAAATGGCAAGAGAACTAGAACCAGAAGTGGATCCTGAAGATATGACTGAATTGCAGCAATCTCATGATAAAATTTGAGTGGATAAGGAATTACTTCTTAAGGGTTAGCAAAAAAAGTGGTTTCTTAAGGTGGAATTTACTCCAAATGAATATGCTATGAAGACTGATAAAATGACAACAAAGGATTTAGAATATTGCATAAACTTGGTTGATAAAGTAGCAGCAGGGTTTGAGATCCAATTCTGAATTCTGAGAAAAGTTCTGTGAACCTCCACTATCGAACAGCATAACATGCTATAGATAAATTGTTCATGAAAGGAAGGGTCTCAGTGTGACAAATTTCATTGTCTTATTTTAAAGAATCACCATAGTCATCTCAGCCTTCAGCAAACACCATCCTGATCTGTCAGCAGCCAGCCACATTGAGGCAGTACCCTCCACCAGCAAAAAGATGACAACTCACTGAAGGCTCAGCTGGTAGTTAGCAATTTTTAGCAATAGACTATTTTTTAATTAAGGTATGTACATTCTCTTGGACTTAATACTACTGCACAGTTAATAGACTACAGTATAGTGTCAACTTTTATATGCACTGGGAAAGCAAAAAATTAATTTGACTTACTTTATTGCAGTATTTGCTTTATTGCAGTGGTGTGTAATCGAACCCATAATATCTCAGAGGTATGTCCATAAATATCTAAGACTTTTCAAATGCTAGTCAGAAGAAAAAGATACTCACAGAGAAATTTAAAATAGTTCTAACAACATGTAACTGAGTACTCCTGATCCATATCAATAGGTGCATAGGTTAGTAATTACCTAAACTAAAGAAGGAAACTAAAGAAGAAACTGGATTAACAAATAGAAAAGATTGAGAGTAACATAAAACATACCAAAGTGAAAGAAAGAAAGAGAGAGGGAGGGAGGGAGGGAGGGAGGGAGGGGGAGAGGGGGAAAGAGAGAGAGAGAGAGGAAGGAAGGAAGGGAGGGAGGGAGGGAGGAAGAAAGGGAGGAAGCAAGAAAAATAGAACATTTGTACTGTGAAACAAGATTTTTTGGGAACTACCCTCAGTCATTCATCCAAATAGACACCACTCAAACCCAGTCCAGCAAGCAAAGAAAGGATATGTTCAAGGCTTTAGAAATGGACCCTCTTTTAGGCAATATTCAGAAGGAGATCCTGATGCTGAAGTCATCACAACTCTCCCTACCATTTTTTTAGTAAATGGCCATAAGCCAAAATTAATAGATACAGAAGAATAGACACTAAGGGGACATTTTTAAAGAGCCTTGGAACAGAGCAGAATAAGACTCAAAATCAACAGATGTCTCACTCCATTCCAATCAATAAGTATCAGGGGAGGAATATATTAGAAGTGTATACTTCTGCAAATAAGTTAAAAGACTATGACAATATGTTTCAATTATTTAAGAAAGTCTTTTAAAATATATTCTTTTTTGAAGTTCTGTTATAATGACAACAAAGATGGTATGAAAATGTAGAACTGCATGCTTTACCACTCACATCTTTTAAAAAATTTTAACATACTATCATAAGGTTAAAAATATCACAATATATTTTTTCGTATTTCAAATGTGCTTATAATTGTGTCATATAAGAATAACTTTCATAATTTAGGAAGAGAGTTCAGTCACCATGTTCTTTGACAATAAAGTAGATAGATGATAGAGAGATAAATAGGTTGATGACAGATAAGTAGACAGATATACAAAGATAATGGAGAGTAGGAATCTGTAACTGTCTTCATTAATGATATCAATCTTCCTTAATGTCAAGGATGTTGATCTATCATGAGATATCATGTTTTCCTTCAATAAATCTTTGTGCACCTATTTACTGAGTTATCTTCATAATTTTTTTAGAATAGACTTTATGACTTAGCAAAATAGTTTCACAAGTATGCTTTCCAGGTGCATGAATTAGCCCTTCCTTTTATTTTGTTACAATAACTTGCTTTAAAAATTTAATTAGGGGCACCTGGGTGGCTCAGTCGGTTAAGTGTCCAACCTCGGCTCAGGTCATGATCTCACAGTTCATGGGTTTGAGCCCTGCATCAGGTTCTGAGCTGACAGCCAGCTCAGAGCCTGGAGGATGCTTCAGATTCCGTGTCTCCCTCTCTCTCTGACCTTCCCCTGCTCATGCTGTCTCTGTCTCTGTCTCTGTCTCTCTGTCTCTCTCTCAGAAATAAACCATTAAAAAATAAAAAAATAAACCTAACTTAAATTTTTTAAATTAATGAATTAACTCTGGAGAGAGAGAAAGAGAGCATGGAGATAAGTAAGGGAGGGGCAGAGAGAGAGAGAGAATCCCAAGCAGGCTCTGCAATGTCAGTGCAGAGCCTTGCTCAAACCCACAAACCATGAGATCATGACCTGAGCTGAAGTCAAGAGCTGGATGCTTCAATAGACTGAGGCACCCAGGTGTCCCACAATTACTTCTCTCATTATTGCTCTGTTATAATACTAATCAGATTTTTGTGTGTGAATTACCTTTACAATGTCAGTGTGTAGAATTAAACAAATTGCCCAATGTTTGGGAGCATAAGAACAAAAATGAAGCTATAAAATAAATGGATGACTTAGACTTTGAAAGGATCCTAATTAATCAAAATGTGATGAACCTTAAAATAAATGAATCAAAGTACTGTCTCCCCATTTTAATAGTAATGGGTCACTGGTTATATATCTTTCTCCAAAAGCACTGTTGTCTACTCTGTCACCCTAACTTTTACACTACTAAAATTGTGGAAAGATTTTTTGGTTTCTTAAAAGAGACAAGAAGTGTCAACACATAAGTAGTAACAATAGTAATGACTATAACATGTTAACATTTATTGAGTTTTCTATAACAAGCTTTTTAAATGCACTCTTTCATTTCATTCTCACAATAACTTTTTCTGGTAAGGTTTTATTAAAATTGTATTTTTCTTACATAAATGTGGAGATGTAAATAGAATGTTCATAAAGCTATCAAAAGGTTAATTCAGGGCTTTAAACCAAGTCTCTCTGATTGCAAAGCCCATGTTTTATCTTTTGTTGGTAACAATTCAGATCGCAATTAGCCATGGAGAATAAAGATTAGTGGACATTAAGTCACAACTAACAATTTGATTCCCAAGGATCACTTCATTTATACTAACATAATAATTCCACTCCTAGTAACTATGTACCCAAGCAATCAGCAGTATCATCTCAGCTAGATTTAAATCATGTTACCACATCAGAAATACTATACTGAGACATAAACAAAAAGTTCACTGGCCTCAATGTTCTGACGTGTATCACAGTACAAACTGAACAACATGAAATGATACTGCTGACCACATTATATGCATTATCTCTAACCTTCCCTCCAACCAGAAAATTTGGTTTCATTATCCCCATTTTACAGAAAAGAAACCAAAATGGATTCACAGATATTAACCAATTTTCTAAAGACAGCCAACCAATATGTGAAAAGAGAAATTTTACTTTAAATGTTTTGCTTCCCATCTCTGTATTCCTATCTCATCATACTTTCTCTGTCCATGATGATGGATGATGTTATCAATCAAGAAACCAATATGTGTGTGTGTGTGTGTGTGTGTGTATACTTAAATACAAATACACACATATATATATATCTTCACATATATATGTGTATGTTGCTAAATATAAATTATATTTATCTAACAATATAAAAATAAGAACTTCCTTTCCTGTTTCTCATGTTGAGGCTTTTCATCATATATAATAACATTTTTCTTAATTATAAAGGCAACTGTATTATATATGCTAGTATGTATATTGCTAATACACAACCTATATATAAGATTTGCCTATATGCATCATTATACATAATATATATTTACTATTACATAACTTTATAGGTATGCATGGCACTGCATCAGATGAAACAAATTTTTATGATATAAACATACTAGGTTAGAGTCCAGAAATTTGATTATGATAAATAGACCTGATTTTAACTGTTAACATGACTCTAGGTCTCAATTTCTCCACCTCTTGCAATGAAGACTAAAAGATATTTCTAATTTCCTTCTAGCTATAAGCTCTTATTCTGGCTTTGTTTATTTTTGTTTATTTTAATACCACTTTTGAAATATAAGTGGTTTTAAAAAGTGTTCCCTCCATTCACAATAGTCACCTCACTGGTAAACTAAGTGTAATCGTATTTTCTAGCCTGATCCACACTTCATTTTCTGAAGATTCATACCAACAAATTTATTAGTATCTATATTTTATTTGAAATGTCTGTTAAAACTGTCTTAAAAGGAAACCCAAAGTTTTAGAAAAGGACATCATTATTTATTTACATTCAATAATGCCATTAAATCAAGGCATGACATCTCCATTTATATAACTGATGGTGCTGGTATACATAAGTAAAAATATAGTCCTGTTTCTAAGGACTGTTATGCATTTTTTGTTGTGAGTTTCAGTCTTAATTTCCATCAAGTACATCTTAAATGTAAGTGAAAATATGATTTTCCATTAATCTGTGTGATCACAGATAGTAAAGGGATTTTTTTGGCTTTGTATTTTTATTTATGTTGGGAACATTATAATCCACTTAAATTGAATAAACCACTTAAATTGAATAAAGCACTTAAACTAAATAAATTAATGAAAATTAACATAGCCCTTGTATCTGACTAGTCTTAAAGCTTGTAAACAATTTAGGGGCGCCTGGGTGGCTCAGTCGGTTAAGTGTCCAACTTCAGCTCAGGTCATGATTTCACGGTTCATGGGTTTGAGCCCCACGTTGGGCTCTGTGCTGACAGCTGGTTCAGAGCCTGTAGCTCTCTTCAGGTTCTGTGTTTCCCTCTCTCCCTGACCCTCCCTTGCTTGTGTTGTCTCTCTCTGTCTCTCAAAAATAAATAAAACATTAAAAAAAAGACTGGTCTTTACTGAAGATCAAATGTCATCCTTTAAAAAAAAAAGCTTGTAAACAATTTAATATCTTATATAATATGTATAGATTAAAAGTAAAAGTCTATGTTTTTTTAAAGAAGGCATCAAGATGGAATACTTAAAATATACAATGAGTCTCTATAATTTACTATCCAGAAAAATATTTAATGTTGGCTGAAATTTTAAGTAGCATTATCTGAGGCAGCCATAAATTACACAGTTTAGATGAAAAACTAACAACTTAAAATACTGTTATATCAATGATAATGCATAAATCAATACAAATAAAACAGTTAACTTGTTATTGCTTCATGTTCTCACCTTTCACAAAGATTCAGACATACAGGCAAAAGGAACAATTTTTACTGACCTCATCTTAAGTTAGAAGAATACTTTAATCCTATTGTTCCATTATGCTTTTTCAAGAGATAAACATTCCATGCAATTTATCAACAGAAGGAGCACTATACTGGTGTTTATTTGTATAGTTTCTACCTTAATGAATAAACATCACAGGATATAAATTTTAAGAGATGACATCCCTCCAGAAATTAAGCTTTTCTAGGAGAAACATGACTTCTGGTTCCTTTACCTTATATTTTCATTTCTCTAAGAAGTAAACTAATTTAGAATTGAACAGCTCAGTATTAATATTAAATATTAATATATGTTTTAAATATCCACTGAAGCTATTATTAAATGAGCAGAGGCTTACAAAAGTAGACAGAAAATTATCCGACAGAAATTTTAGTAAATTTGGATTTGAACCTGTTCTACACAAATATAAATTTGCTATTTTCACTTGTCTCTTTATAATAATGAACCTCAGTTAGGGACGCTAATTAAGCTATAGTGTTACTTGCTTGTTTAGATATTTTTAATGTTGTTTTCATAATAGATTCATATGTCCAAAATATCTGTATTTATATTGAAAGAAAAAAATAAAAAAGAAGAGAAACAAATGAAAGCATTCATGATCCTGATGTGAGACTACTAAAGTACCATTCACAATCAAACAGAGGCCAACATTGACCACATAGGTGTCTAATGAGAAAATAAGAACAAAAGAGAGAGGCAGGAGCTGAGAAGATTTAGTGAATAAGATTAACTTGTGGGCGGCTAAAATTGTATGGACCCCTTCAAACCACAACTTTGATTTTAGTGTTCCCTGTGCAGAAAAATCTCTACAAAATCCCCGGCCTCACACAAAATGAAGCCTAACCTCCCTAGTCTGAAATATATAAGCTTCCTCAAGTCAGGTGCCACTAGCTCATCACTCATCCTCCTTCCCCAACATAGCAGATTACTAGCTGCACTCCAAATACCTTCTTTTCTTCCAGATACCTGCCCCTTGTCCCAGCTATTCTCTTGATCTTAATGTGGTGCTTCTTTTTCTTGCTTTTCACCCCAACAAACTCCACCCTATCCATTTAAATTGAAGCCAAATATTATCTTAAAGCTCTTCTATTTTGTTGGGTTTTGGTAGTTGTTATGGTTCTTAATGCAGTCACAGCACATTTTAAAGACTTGGGGATTTTATACTATAGTAAGGGTATGAGCCTGGTAAGTATTGTGTTCCCATTTCTAAGAATAATACTTAGACACTGGGAAATGTTGCAAATCCAGCTTGCAAGTAAAAATAGAGAAGGGTAGAATTATTTAACAACTATAAGCTAGT
This sequence comes from Crocuta crocuta, assembly GCF_008692635.1. Classification (NCBI taxonomy): domain Eukaryota; kingdom Metazoa; phylum Chordata; class Mammalia; order Carnivora; family Hyaenidae; genus Crocuta; species Crocuta crocuta. Next base: position 30,377 of record NW_027530183.1, read on the forward strand.
AGTAAATTGTTTTACCATTGTTATTTAACCTTCTACAGTATTGTTTTCACATAAAAATCAAATGTCAAATTTACTTTTGGTTAATTTCTAAGAACAAAATTAAAATGAAGAAGAGAAAGGCATGAGAAAGCTAATGCATGATCTGACACTGACATCATTAGAGGTCAAGTAAAATTCTAGTAAGAATAATCTGGCAGATATAAAAGATAAATAAAATTCAAAAGAGAAAACAATGAGACAAATAGAAACTAAGAAGCTGATTTCACCATACTTGTGAGTGAAAAGTTATAAATTCAAATAATATAAACCTCTTTAATTATCAAAATACCAAAAACTTGAAAATAGTTACAATCTTAAAGAGGATATGGTAAAATAGTTTCTCATATATGGCCACAGGCCTATAATTTTACCTAATTCTCTTGACATATAATTTGCCAGCATATCTGCAAAGAATCAAAATTATGAATACTCTTCCAATTCCAAATTCTATTATTTGCCCTGTCCCATAAAAATTAAAGCACATTTTCATGCAAAAGTATACATATTAACACATCATAAAAAGAGGGAAAACTGTCAAAAGTTCAACATTAAACAAGTTTTCTAGAAAACTACTTTTTTTTCTTTTTTTTGTTTCTTTTTCTTTTTTTTTTTTTTTTTTTTT
>NW_027530183.1:31176-85344 GCF_008692635.1 Crocuta crocuta
GTTTTTAGAAAACTTATTTTTTTTTTTTTTTTTTTTTTTTTTTTTTTTTTTTTTTTTTTTTTATTGAGACTATTAGCATTATGATGAAGAGCCTGGCTCTGGACACCAGGACATCTAATTTGCTGTGTAGTCCACTAACTTCTTTCATTAGCTTTAACATATTCAATAGTGTTTTAATAAATTATTCACATTTATTGTATATACTGTGTGTAAAACACTATGCTAAGGTTTGGTACTATTGTTATTATTATCATTATATACATAAAAAATGTTAAAATTTTAATGTCTTGGTATTTCTATGAACATTGTTTTGACATCACAGATCTCCAGAAAAGGTTTTGGAGGATATTCAAAAGTCTGCTGTCTTTAAGGACTATATGCCTAAGAAGGTAATGCCATCTCCTTGATACATGAGTCAATGATGAACAATTTCATCCCTACTGCCAGAGCTTGTAGAATTTATCAAGGGATTACGTGTTTAAGACAGAGACAGGAGAAAAGAGCACCCAAGTTATTAACCCTTGGTTACTGAAAGAAAAGACTGGATAGTTGCTGAAATGAATAAAAATAAGAACAAGTTTTCAGGGTCTAAGGATTTAAAAAGTCAGGAGATTGATTAATTACATGCTTCAACAGCCTAACAGACATTTAAGTAAAGATCTAAAGTAAATAGTTGATATATGTATCTGGAGAATAGGACAGATTTATGTGCTAGAGGTAGAAACTTGGAGTTTGTATAAAGCTAAGTGATTGAATGAAATAATCAAAGGTGAAGGTATAAGAAGAAATTTTTACAAGTCTAGGAATTAAGCCTAAGGACATACGAAATATTTAAATAATATGGAAATGAGAAGTACTAACCAGAGAAGACTTTGAGGTAGACAGAAGAACAGATAAAGGTAGTTTCCTAGAAATCAAATAAAAAGTTCAAAATAAAGAAGTAATAACTCATATTTACTGAATTCTTAATATTTTAATATTAATTGTTTAATATAATCACTAGAACTATCTTATGTCACTAGAACTATCTTATGTCTTAAACATATATTATGCTCATTTTGCTGATAACAGAAAATTACAATGTGGTTAAATAACTAGTTGCGTTTACTGAATTTCTTTCCAAAATGGGTTTCAAAAAGAGGTGGCTGATTTTAATATCTGAGCAATCAATCCTAGACAGAAAACACTTTGGAGACTGTGCAGGACAAAATCTAAGCCTTTCTCTCATTTTTTAAAACCAAAAATGTAAATTTTATTTCTTTCTCTAATGAAGATCTTATTATATTTAATAAGAAGATTGCTACCATAAATATTATGTCATTATTTTATAAGTTTAATGCCACAAACTTTAATTACTGAATCATGTAATAAATTCAAGTCTTATTAATTCATTTCCTTAAAATGCCATTTTAAGGACATATTATGGGCCAGAATAGATTTATTCTCTAGTAATATCCACAGATGCCAGACTCACAGGGAGATCTGGGAGTTTCAGAAAGAGAAGAGTGAACTGGCATGCAGGAGAATTATCAACAGCCTATAACACATCCCAAGGATGCCAGAGTTTGCATCATGACTGTCCACAGGGCTGCAGAGGGTCAACTGGGAAGCCACCTACATCCAAGCTACTTGAAGGCAGCTTGTTGTGTTGGGAGGATTCACAACAAATTCAGATTTTAGAGGGGAGGGGAAGGGATTTATGAAAATATTTTTTGAAGTAAACACAAATGGCTTTTATTTCAATTAGATCATAAGGGCTGGGACAAGGCACCCACTGCCCCAACAATATTATATAAACTAACTTGGAATATGGGTGAAGACTGAGCAAACATGAGTGTTATGCTAATAATAAGCAACAACCACTACCATTTTATTTCCAGCACACTCTCTTGGTACAGAGAGAATGATTTCTAAATTTCTATCTTCATCTAATTACCACTAACATGGTGGGGGATTTAAAAACCTCAAACACCTCAAACATAGTGAGTAGGAAACTCACTTTCATTACTTTATTCTTTCCTGAGCCATGAGTAATAGGAGACTTCCCTGACACGAAGACTCTCCAGTATAGCCATTTCTATAAAAGCCGGTCACTTGTGGTGTTTTCCTAGAGGTTGACAGAATGCATTCTAAAGATGGTTCTTGAGGCTTTGTTTTATGCATCCATTTTAACCATATTAAGTCCATTACAGAGTTAGTATGATTACTTTAACTTCATTAACAGCTGACATTTCAGGTGAATGACTACTTTTCTTCCCAAACTGAGCTGGTACTAGACATCTGTTTTTATGCTATAGTGACAGCGCATTTTGTCACCACTCAGTTTAAGGTTCTGTCATTACATTTATCTATGTGAATGCAGAGGTAAATTAATTTGAAAGATTCCTTAAAGGAAGGGCTTTTTAGTTTGTTGTTTATTTATTATAAACATCAAATGAGTCACTAACATCAATTTATACAACACTTACTTGAGGGTTGCAGTGTAGAGATTTGCTGTTTTATTTTTTTTATTTTTTGGCACAAAATGTTTTGCTTATGACACTCTTATGCTCTCTAAATAATTTGATCTACTTATTTAGATATCTCAGATTTTTACGATTACATTCTATCTTTCCCCTATGTTTGTATATTTACTTCCCTGGAGAGGAGACTTAGATATTTGAATGAATTCAGATAATAAAGTATGCACATTCTAGGAAATCATTACTTTCTTTGGGCTAAGAAAAGATCTAAAAAGAAACAAATCATTCATCTCTGTAAAATGAAACTCCTGTGAAATTAAAAACCATCAGTTTTATCTTAAAAAAAATTCAATGTTAAAAAAAAATTCAGTGTTTAACCCGAGAAAAATCAGCTCCAAGCATTCTTTCTTTCCATTTCAAAATTTTTATGCCAATCCTCCAATCATTACAAATGATCCCTCCTACAAATTTTAAGCTATTAAAATGTGATCATTTAGGAAATCCTTTCTTTAAGGTAGAGATAGTTTACAGAGATAAAGTTAAAAGTCCATAAACATAATTCCTCAAAATTAAACCAATTCCGTGAGTTCTATTTTATTATTACTATTTATATTCTGTTCACAAATTTTTATTCTCCCTTTTCTTCTACAAGAAATCATCTTCTCCTTGAACAATTCTAATTAACATAAATTAAGATTTATGCATGTAATAATGCATGAAAAATATTATTTCCATTTCTAATGCTTTATAATGCTCACTTGGAACTCCGCTATTGGGGAAACTTGTTTTCATTATCACAGAAGTTGGAAAATATCTTCAAATCCTTTACTAGCTCAGGAGATACCCTAAATGTTTTCCTAATAAAGTCCTCTAAAACCAATGTGCCAGGTACAAAAGATCACCTTGTTATTCATTAGTCAGTAATTACACACACATACACATTTATTATAGGTATAATTAAACCCTCTGAGAAAAAAAGATCGGGTATGAATACATAAACACAGAAAGCACATACATATTGTAAAAAAGTAAAAAATTAAAGTTTGCTGTATGGCTTTCACACCTGGTGGATTTTGCTATACTTCTGAAGGAATGACATTCCTGAAACACTACCCAAGCCAATAGGGCTACTAAAATATTTAAATATTCAAATCCCTATGAAGCAGTGAGAACTGTCAATAAAATTGGAATTAGCTATGTGATGTATTTTAATTGACATATGCTTTTAAGAGTACTGAGATAATGTAGATTGATTTTCTTTTTGATGAATTTCACTCAGAGTTTGTACTGCAGGTTTGAATGCACACAGACTGCACTCACAAAGGCAGAAACCTCCTTGAAAATGAATTTTGACATTGTCACAAGTGATTTTTTAGCTCCTTCTTATACTTTTCATCTTTTTGTATGGTTGGGATCATTTTTTCCCTAGTGAGAATATATCAAAAGTAGAAATTCAAATGTTAGGTATAACTTAATAGGTGAATACTCATTCTCACAATTTATCAGAAATTCATTCAATGTACAGAATGAGTCGACCCTGTAACTGCAATCTAGTATTTACAAAGAAAGTATGAATTGAAACCCTCTTTTAGAAGTACATCAGGTAGGAAGTGTAATTAAATGATAACTACTACCAGTATTTATATTTTTCCTAAAATGTGTTGAGGACCTGTAGTGTGTAGAAGGCATCTGGCACCTTCTTGTCTCATGGATGTCTCCTTTGATTTTCAAGATTTGATCTATAAAGACTGGAATTTTCCCTAATATTTCCTGTCCCTGGACACTAGAATTGATCAATCCTTCTTTTATTAACGTTTTGTTTGTTTTATATTTATTTTTGAGATGGGGGAGGGGTAGAGGGAGACACAGACTCTAAAGCAGGCTCCAGGGTCCATGCTGTCAATACAGAGCCTGACACGGGGCTCAAACTCATGAACCATGAGATCATGACCTGAGCAAAAGTCGGACGCTTAACCAACTGAGCCATCCAGGTGCCCCTGATCATTCCTTTTTCATGCTTTCACAGACTTTTGTTTGGCTTTCATTTAATGAATGATTCATCCTCCCATCTTATCTACTGGGTCATTTTAAGAATTATATCTGAGACTTAGTACAAATATTTGCTAAACACATAGTATCTGTTGAAATGATATGAGATATAAAGTGATAATTCTAACATGATAAAGTTTATTTTCTCTGACTACTCCTACTACTTTCATTCCAGCTAAAGAGTTAAACATTGAAAACTGATTCACAAGCCAGCCAAATCACACATTTGCCAAACATAAGGCTATCACGTTGCTTAAATTTTGACAAGCCACATAATCTGTATGAACATAGATATGTTGAATGGGTTTTTTCACTCAAGGAAAATTTTTCAGCCTACAGTTTTTTGAGCTATAAGTCACTATCCGCTTATGTCACTTAAAATGTAGTCTGACATAATTCCTTTCTCTAACATCAACTCACCAGGAGCAGTTTGAGACAATTTACACATAGTTTACTGACAATGTTTTCCAAATCCCAGCTGTTATTTCAAACTGTTCACAAACACTGTTTTACAACTGTTAGGAATGAAAGAAATAAGCTATAATAGCATCATATTTTCTGAATTGTAAATATATATATATCCTTTTATCCCATAGTATATATAATTATAAAGATCACATGGCAATCTCATATTTTATGCTTACAGATAGTTTACTAATTCACATGCTTATCTTCTGATAGACTATCAACAGACTTATGACATTAAAATAGCTCTTCGTATAAACCAATGATCTTAGGTCTTTACACGAATGTAAGTATTCCATAATGATGATGTGGTTACATCTTCTTTCATTAATATTTTACTTCTAACTGTAATTCCTCTGAAACTGACACTAAACAAATAGTTTCATTTATGTACTTTTCATTTTAGAGAGAGAGAGAGCGCACAGGATAAGGGAAGAAGGAGGGATAGGGAGAGAGAGAAAGAGGAAAGGACAGAGAGAGGGGAGAGGGAGGGAGAGGGAGGGAGACAGGGAGGGAGTGAGAGGGAGAGAAATATTTTTTTTTTAAATTTTTTTTTATTTATTATTTCTAGGAGAGAGAAAGAGTGAGCAGGGGAGGGTCAGAGAGAGAGGGAGTCACAGACTGAAACAGGCTCCAGGCTCCGAGCTGGCAGTCAGCACAGAGCCCGATGCGGGGCTCGAACCCACGAACCGCGAGATCATGACCTAAGCGAAAGTCGGACGCTTAACCGACTAAGCCAACCAGGCGCCCCGGGAGAGAAATATTTTTAATCAGGCTCCACACCCAGTGCATGGGGCTTGATCCCAATCATGATCCGAGCCAAAATCAAGAGTCGACCCTCAGCCAACTGAGCCACCCAGGCACTCCTAAACAAATAAGTTTAAAACAGTATTATTTTCTGTTAATAGACTTTGTTTTTAGAATACTTTCAAGTTTACAGAAAAATAAGCAGATAGTACAGAGTTCCTATATCCCCCCATACAAAACTTATCCTATTATTAACATCCTATAATAGTAAATTTGTTACAATTAATAAAATTATGTTACATCTTAAACTAAATCATATAACTTAGGCAGATTTTTTAAGTTTTTACCTAATATCCTTTTCCTGTTCTAAGACAGCACATGACATGTAGTTGTCATGTTTCATTTGGATTCTCTTAGCTCCAACAATATCTCAGAACTCCTTGGTTTTTGTTTTGTTTTGTTTTTTTAAGTTTTTTAGTGTTTATTTATTTTTGAGAGGACAGAGCACAAACAGAGGAGATGCAGAAAGAGAGGGGGAGACATGGAATTCTAAGCAAGCTCCAGGGTGTCAGCACAGAGCCCTACACGGTGCTCAAACCCATGAACTGTGAGATCATGACCTGAGTTGAAATGGGATGCTTAACTGACTGAGCAGGCACCCCAGGACTCCCTCTTTTGATGACTTTGACAATTTTGAAGATTATTGGTCAGGTCTATTATAAATTTCTCCTCCACTGGAATTTCTGTGAAATTTTTCTCATGATTAGCCTAGAGTTATGGCTTTCCAGATGAAAATTATGGGGTAAAGTGCCATTTTTATGACATCACATCAACTGTACATTGTCAGATTTCTCTATGATAGCAGTACTCTTTTTTTTATCCACCCTTATCATACTTATCATTTTGGAATGAAGTCATTATTCATAGCCCACGCTTAAAGGGAGAAAAGTTATGCTTCTGTTCTTTAGGGTAGAGAATATAATTTATTTGGAGTGAATGGTAATTTTAAATAAAGATATTTATTTCCAATAAAAGAAAATAAGAATTTACTGTCAACTTAACCATGAAGGTTGATTTATTCTATACTAGTTACTATATTTTCAATGTGACTTTTCTTTCTCTAAAGCAAGTGAGTAAATGAAAATGAATGCATTATTTTTCTTTGTCCAAAACCACTTTGAAAAATAACAATTCTCTAGCAAATCTATGATTAATGAAATTTGCTTTGCAACAAATATGTATGGTTAAAGAGAAGCATGTATAGTAATAGAAAATGTATTTTCTTCATAAAATTTATTTGAAATGCCTCAGGATCTATAACTATTCTCAGAGATTTCCTATGAAACATTCTTTTGGGTAACTGGACTGTATCTTCATTTTTATAAGGATAACATTTTTTAAGGACAGATATTTTTATCATTATATTCACATAATAAATTTATAGATTCATTTATTGTTTAATCCTCTCTTTCTCTCTCTCCTCCTCTTCTCTCTCCCTCTTTCTCTCCCCTACTCTAAGATACATTCTCTCTCTCACTCACTTCCTTCTATTGTAAACAAAAAAGCACAGAGCATGTCTATGGGAAAGTATGCCTTTCTTGTCTTTACTACATTCTACAAGCAGATTTTTAAAAACTATTCATTGAACTCAGTGTACAAAATAAAACACTGACTTAGAAAAAAAGCAAAAAGAGTTCAGTTTGATTTGCTTTAGTTGCACACAAATTAACTTCTGTGTAAAAGTTTCTAAAAATATTTACTCACACTTTTAAAAAAATCTTCTGTAGCCACCGAATTTTAAATGTATAGTTATTACTAACTTTCGATTTTTCATGAAATAAGCATTTTTCTGACAGCTTTGGTATTAGAATACTTCATATCATATTAAGCATCTAATTTTGCAAATACTAAGCTAAATAACACCTACCATAGAATGAGCCGCATTCCCATGAAGACAGCCAAGCCTACCCTTATTGTTAATAAAGAATCAAAGGCCTAAGACCATCTAAGTGTTTAATAGATAAACAAGGTAAACAAGAAGCAACTCCTCAAGTAAATACATGTGAGATATGTGTCATAAAGTATTTCTCTTAGGAGAATGCATTCTTTGGCTACAAGCTTACACTTATGCTGCAAGCTACACTATTACCAGCGTGCTTCATTTAAGACATCATCTTGACATTCTGATTTTCATACTGTTTTAATTTTTTACTACATCAAAAATAAAGATATTTTTCTATAAAATTCTGTTATTAAATGTATCTAAGAATTTTGTTGCAGTTGTTGGAAAGAGAAAGATATGGGTTGGAGAAAGATGGTGATATAAACGGGGGGGGAGGGGAGAGATTCAACTATAAAATTATTCGTAATAAAAACTCTGCATTTTGCATTAGAAACTACAGGTTTTATATTCTTGGCAAGTATAGTCATCTCCTGAGGAGTATGGTAAATATGAAGACAGAAAAGGAAAAATTAAAGTTAAATTAGCAATTCCATCTGTGACACTTGCTTGATTTAGAACCTATGGGCATCAAATCTGCAAACTGTGTCAGGCAGGACAAGTCAGTAGTAAAAGTTCTAGCTAATAAAACACAAACACAGGTATGGTTCATACAGAAATGCGTTTCTGTTCCTAGTGGCTATAATAAAAGCTAGATTACAAAATGGGGCTGATTAACATTGCATTCTTATCATTAAGAATATAGTTTGCTTTATTCTAGAATAACAAAAATTTCATCATGCCTCTAAGCTCAAAATTAGCACATATAAATATATATTACTGAATATGTTAAAATCAAATTTAAAATACACTTGGAATTTCAGATCCACATTCAGTTATGTGTATATACAGTCAAGATCATAGAGTTGCTAAAGAAATATCCCTATTTAAATCATTGTTTAAACTGTAGTCTTCTTTTCACTGGGTGTATGATGATATTTCATAAAAATAGTCACTATTAGCACACCTGGTTGGCTCAATCGGTTAAGTGTTTGACTCATGATTTTGGCTCAGGTTGTGATTTCATGGTCATGAGACCAAGCCCCACTTTGGGCTTCACACTGAGCATGGAGCTTACTCCATGGAAAGATTCTCTCTCTCTCTCTCTCTCTCTCTCCCCCTCCCTCCCTCAGCCCTTCTCCTCCACTCACACACTCTCTCTAAAAATTTTTCTAAAAAATCACTGTATATTTGAACTATAGCTGCTGGTTAAAGTTAACCATAATATTTTAGTTGTGTCATAAAAAGGCCTTGTAGTACATTATCTAGACTCATAGTCACAAAACAAAACTTTCACTTATATTTTATTATAATATATTCATTAATTTATTAAAATATATATACAAAAATTAATTCAAATTCTTCCATTCTATATCACCTTTTTTGCAAGTTAGATAATATGAAGTCATGTTATTCATAGATTTATATTTCCTCATTTATGATGACTGTTGGGTTAGAACATATCTCAGATATCTTACTTTTCTAAAATGATATGATCATTTAAAAAAATCTTTAATAATTTTGTCCTAATTCCCCAGTGTTAGTTAGTGAAAGAATTCTCAAAGAACTAAGTGACTGAACTAGGAAAAAAGTGTGTGTTCGTTCCCACCACGGTAAAAAAATATGAATACAGATTTAGCTATTACACCCACAAAATGCTCTTTAACATTTACAAACCAGCTACTGTCTGGTTAGAAAGAAAGCTATCTTTGACAATTACTTTTAAAGATTTCCACTTAAAAATTATCTTTATTTTCAATAGATATATTACTTTCTTGTCCCCTATAACACATTTTAAAAGATTTCTTGAAAGAATCGTCTGGTATTTGTTTAGACATTTTCATTGAGAAGGTTGTTCAGAATAACTTGAAAGCAATTCTGCTACAAACAGAAGTACAGAGTTATTTAGAAAGGCATATTGCCAAGTCCCAATTCATAGAACTATCATTCCTGATTAATACTTCATGAAAAATGTTGACATATTTCAGCAGTATCATATATTCAAAAAGAAACATTATCTTTTTATTCAAATATTTATACATTTGTTATTTTATAAGCAAGTCAGAAACAAAGCCTTATGTTGTTTTAGACTGCTTAAAAACACTCAAGAAGAAAATAACAACAGGATATAAAATTGTATGTATAATTCCTAAGTAATCTTTGCTCTTTCAAGGGGCTTAACCTTATTTTTTAGATAAATATTTACTTCTTTAATCTGTATATTGATTTCTGCTTATGGAGTGCCTCACCACTCCAGCCTTTATTAAATTTTATTTAAGTACAGTTCAAGTACAACCTCTCCTAAAGCTGATCCCACCTACTGCAGTCCACATAAATATCTCTACTCCTTGAATATTTTATCTTATATATATTTATATTTATTTATCNTTAGTATTACTTTTTTTTTTATCATGAGCACATATTGACTCTTCAAATAAATTGAGGGTTTTCAGATTTTGTTTTAGCAGTTGAACATTGATAGTTAATCAGAAAGAATACTTCAAGATGAGAAAACAACACTGAAATATCACACAGGTAAGACAGATTGTAGTGCATTCAAGTCACTCATCAGGTACCATTATTTCCTATCCTACCAATGCAAGCTGGGCTTCCCTGAAGTTTTCCAATGTGTCATGCTTTCCTCTAGAATTCTAATTTGCACAACCATTTCCCCCTGCTATTGCATCCAACACTTACTTATCCTTCATGTGAAAGCTTGAATATAATCACTTCAGGAAATCTTTATTGAACATTAAAATTGTTATATATTCCACAGCATGTTGCTATTCTCTTCCTTAATAATTGTCTAAAAATAGAAGTTTCTATTAGACCACATGCTACAGGGCCCCTGTTTGCTACCACAATCCTACAGTCAAAAGTACATTTTCAATAAACATTTGCTGGAAGTCAGCATNAGTTAGTAGAGAATAGTGAAAGATTTTTAAATATGTCAGTGACCAAGATTAGGTTGACGTGCTAGCACACCTTTGGGCAATATAAAGAATGTACTAGAGGGTCGAATTTAGTAATAAAACAAGAGGCAAGCATATGTAAGGAGACAGAGACCAGATTATCCTCCAGCAGCAGTTCTCTTCCAATCCAGTTGGGAAAGCCCTGCTTTATTTGGGAAGTGATCTGCTAGACCATTTTTGAGGGCCTTTGGGCCTGTGACCACCTGGCACCTACACTAGTGCAGAGTGTAACCTAATGATCTGCTTTGCATGAATTAAAGAAAGGAAGAGAACAAATGGGCCAAATTTGTAGAAGAATGTGGCTGTAGGGGAAAAAAAATGGAGGAAAGTCCAGAAGAGAGCAAATGAAACTCTTGAATACTCGACATTCTCTCTCACTTCCATGTGTTTGAATTTTAACTGTTGTGCTCTCACTTGCAATAGGTGATTGTTTCCTGTGACTCAGTATCTGAAGTGAAATCAACATTAATCATGAAAGTTTTTATTTGTTGGAAATTTTTGTGAAGATAAAAAATTCAAAACAAAGAGACCTTGATTTCTGAGTCAAATTTGGAACTGGGGGAAGAAAAACAAACAAACATGATACTAATGTATACTGGAGACAGAGAAAGGAAGGCAAAAACCAGCTGTGTCACACAGAGTTCAGGGAAAATAATGCTGTCATGAATGAAGGCTGAAACAGGAATTGTGGAAAAAAGGGTGTAGAAATTAAAACAGCTGATAACTGGAATCAATTAAAGCTAGTGACACCTGGTTTCAAATTTTGTAGTCTGCACAATTGGTGTCATTCACCAAGAAAAAAATAAAGAGGACAAGAACAAATCAAGAGGCAGGAAGAATAGGGTTAATCTTGAACATATTATTTGTAAATCATATAACTTACATTGGGTGACATTGCTAGCAGACTGTTAAATACACATATCTATACGTTATGAGAGAGGCTTTAGTTGGAGGAAGAGACTTTGGAGTAAATATTTCTAAGTGATGATTGTAGCTGACCTCTCTTAGTTTCACAGTGTGATTAAAATGTAGAATATAGAGAAAAAAAATGTAATTCTTAGCAGCAAAAATCTCTTCTTCACACATAATATATTTTACATGTAAGAATAATGGAGATCAAATAAGTAGGAATAAGAAAAACTATGAACATGTAAGTGGATAAATAAGCACAAAACAATAAAATACGTTATAAATTCCATGTACGCAAGTAGATAAATCTGAGTTCTGTAGGTAGATGGATCTAGATGGAAGATAATAAATATTTTTTTCTTTGAAAATAAGACAATATAAAAGCAATTAGAAAAGCAATTAAATAAAATATATAATAAAAGCAATTAAAAAGTAGTCCAATTAGAATTGGGGGCTATTCTGAATTCTTAAATAGATGATATCCATCTGAAGTCATAGATACACAGGTTAATATTTCACTCCTATAGGTCTCTTAGATTCCTATTTCCCTTATCTAATATATATATATTTTTTGGATCTAAGACACCAATGATGGCAAGACATATTTAGGTACCCCCTTTAAAAAAGAAGCAAAATCTCTGTCAATCTAAGACATTATGGTAAAAATATCTTCATTATGAACATATTGTTATTAATGTAAAATAATGTAAATTGTTAAATCAATGAAATATGTTATTAAAAAGAACCACTTGCTAAAATTGGTGACAACATCCATTTTCATTTCCCTTACAATTTCTTTTACCATTATTTCCCCAAATAATATATATTCTAATAATTCTCTGATCTATGAATACTTTAATTGATGGAGCAGACCCAAATAACTATTAATGCCAATTTCTCCAAAAGGAAAAAAAAAGGGCACGACTTTCTATTCCTGTGAGCAATGTTTAATTAACATACAAAATCTTATAAGAAGACCATAAAGGAGACTGTCAAGGCCTCTTAAGCATCTTCAAATATGGAAAAATTTACAATGATAAGCCGGTTTAGCCCATCATTCAGATTATGTTCTTATATATCCTATCATTTTTAGGATGTTGAGAGAAGGCTATACTTGTAAAAATGTTTTTATATATTTTAGTTTGGGAAAGATTGCTCCTTTGTATCTAAACTTTGTTGAGAATACCCATTTGAAGGTTAGGTTGAAGACACATATGTCCTCTTACCCAAAACATCCTGCCTAAAAACAAATATATCAGAAAATTAGGTAGTTTGGTTAACAACCCATATCTGGCTTGGTGGGCTCTTCAGAATGGGAATGGAATATATTTTCTTGTTTAATCTGGGCACTCTTGACTACTGCTGATAGTGGACAGCAATCTCTGATCAGAATCTTTCTATTACATTTTGTTTTGCAGAGTTCAGATGTGTCATATCTAGAATCTACTGTTCCATCAAATGATCCAGCAATGGAAAGGTAACCCAGAAAAAAAAAATTATATATATATACATACACACACATATATATACACATATATATAAATATGTATATACACACACACACACACACACATATATATACACACTGACTTTTGCAGATGATGAGACAATGACTTGATATATGACTGTAACACCTCAAAACAACTGTGAAAATCTGGATTGATCATGCCTCTATCAAAAATGGTCTATCCATCTGTTTCCCTTATTGGGGATATTGAGACCTAAAACCACCATCTCCAAAGAAGTGAATGCTAATGTGAAAATTACACTATTTCATTGTCTTTATTTGGAATCATTACATTATTTATTGTTCACTACAAGGATATCCCGAAAAATCCTATCACTTCTTCAATGAAAATCATCGACAAACAGATTAAGAATCATTAAAACTTTCACCTTAAAATCCACACTACTTCCACCAGTTCTACACTCCTAAACTATCACATCATGATTTTTGTCCAATCCCAATCAAACCCTTAAATTGAAAGATTTGCCTCAGGGGTGCATAGGTGGCTCAGTCAGTTAGCCATCTGACTTCAGTTTGGTCATGATCTCACAGTTCGTGAGCTCAAGTCCTTCATTGGGCTCTGTGCGGATTCCTCAGAACCTGGAGCCTGCTTTGGTTTCTCTCTCTCTCTCTCTCTCTCTCTCTCTCTCACCCCCTCTCCCCCCTCAAAGATGAATAAACATTTTAAAAAATTTAAAAAAAGAAAGATTTGCCTTAAGCCAAATTCAAAAATCTCCATAAATTCTACCTTTTTCTTCTTTCCAAAACAACCAAAGTTCAGTAGAGGTAGCATTTTCCCCTCACCTCAGTAAGGAATAAATTGAGCAATGTATTGTCAAAAGATTGAGGAGCCAGAGGCACCTAAGTGGCTCAGTTGGTTAAGTGTCCAACCTCAGCTCAGGTCATGTACTCATTGCTTGTGAGTTCTAGCCCTGTGTCGGGCTCTGTGCTGACAGCTCAGAGCTTGGAGCCTGCTTCAGATTCTGTGTCTCCCTCTCTCTCTGTCCCTCCCCTGCTCATGCTTGTTTCTCTGTCTGTCAAAAATAAACATCAAGAAAAAATTAAAGAAAAAAAAGATTGGGGAGCCAGGATGTGACACTAAAACCATAGAACCACTCAAATCTACTAATTATTTAGACAATTCTTGGTCTTATTTAAGCTACCCAAGCATACTAAAAGGTCTGGTTATAGAAAAGATCATCCATCCTCCTAAGAATAAGAAATCGCCAATTCCACTATAAACTTTTGGAAATTTTGATTAATAAGATATATATCAAAACATAAAGAAAAGAGGCATGATGCTATAGGACACCTGATAAAAATGACACTATGAAAATTTTATATTCCAAAGAACAGACACTCTGTAATTGTTTTTAGTGTGTACAGTCACAATTTAATGTGCTGTAATAGTGTGAATGTTCATTATTATTTCTCTCTTTTCTGCCTCAGGCATTGTAGAAAGTTATGTTTCATGTCAGTGGCTATTTTTCTTGTTGGTGAACAATTTTAAATACTTAAATATTCTACTTCTTCAGAAGAAAGACCAGCATTTGCTTTCTTAATTACTTGTTCATTTTGACAGTGGCAGCTGATGTTGTTGGCATTATTCAAGCAATTGTATAGAGATGTCACCACATAATTGTAAAAGGCCATGAAATTTTATATTGAGACACATATTTTCTTTCTAATTGCTCTAGAAAAACCATGCTGAATGAAAGAAATATTTTCCTTTGACTATATCATCTAATGAATTTGGGCCATTGAGTGCCCTTTTGCACTACACAAAACAGTTTATAACAGTAGGAAACGCTACAATAGCAGGTTACAAGTAAATTATATGACTTCATTAAAATTGTTGTCACTTAATATTAAATTAGGTCAGAATATGTAAACATTTTTTCAGCTACAGTTGATTAGATTTTGAAAAATGTTCCATCTAAAAGCTTCTTTGTGGTTAAAGCAATCCTCCTGAAGTATAAGACAGTGTGACAGGCAAAAAAGCCAGAGGCATTTTAAATCCACAAATACAAATGATTTACTCTGTTGGCAGCTATAATAAAAAATAGAACAATTAATTGCAGTTGTGTGTACTAAATGTAGCTAGTCAACTTATTAACAGTCCTGTTTCTACTACAAATTGACTTACTGACCTTGAACAAAACCTTTAAAATCCTAAATATTCATGGGGGGCACAAGCAGGAGGGGCTCTATTTCATAACGTCCGATATTCTCTTCCAGTTGGGGCCATTCTTCTGTCATTTAAGTACCCCATTTAACACAGTGAACTGAATATGGAAAATAATTCACCCAGGTGAATGTCATATTTTGAACAATACATTGATATTTTTAAAATGGGAATTGAAAACTATTCAATGAATTAATAAATTGGTTAATTAATGAACTAGTCAACCAAAAACAATAAATAAAAAGTATTAAAATTTTGAAATATCTATCCTGAAAATAAGTATAACTATTACTTGTATAGTTTTGTGTTTAGGTAATACAATAATCCCTATAAGCTATCAATAGATCATAAATAAATTATTACTTTTTCAAGGATACAATTAGGAAACCTTTTCACACAACTCTGTTTATAGCCAATCAGTCATTTGCAAGAACTTGGGGAAAGACTATGGAGAAAAATATAATTACAGAAAAAGTATTTTTTTTATGAAAACTGATTTTTTTTTACAAATAGTTTATTGTCAAATTGGTTTCCATATAACACCCAGTGCTCATCCCCACAAGTGCCCTCCCCCATGCCCATCCCCCCTCCTCACCCACCCCCAACAGCCCTCAGTTTGTTCTTGGCATTCAAGAGTCTCTCATGGTTTGCCTCCCTCCCTCTCCCCAACTATTTTTCCCCTTCTTCTCCCCCATGGCCTTCAGTTAAGTTCCCCCTAATCCTCGTATACATGCAAACATATGATATTTGTCCTTCTCTGCCTAACTTATTTCGCTCAGCACATCACCCTCAAGGTCCATCCATGTTGCTACACATGGCCAGATTTCACTGTTTCTCATTGACATTTAGTATTCCATGGTATAGATAAACCACATCTTCTTGATCCATTTGTCTGTTGATGGACACTTAGCATTTTAAAATGTATTCAATTTTTTTAGAATATGGAATCCCTATGAAATGATACTTTCAGGACAGTAATAGTTTATAAAGAACTGAGGAATTTTTCCTCTTAACATTTTAAAGGTTAAAAAAAACAATTCAAGTAGATATATTTCCAAAGTGAGTTATATAGTTGTCCAACTTATCAGAGTACGTAGAATACATTTTTTTCCTTGATTATTCAGGGCTATAATGTTAATTTTTAAAAATGCAATGAAGTAATATATTGGAATACAGTAATACTATATGACCTATTGAAACAGATGGAGATGTCTGTTTCCACATTTAAAAAAAAAAATTTTAATGTTTTATGTATTTCTCAGAGAGAGAGGGAGAGAGAGCGTGAGCAGGGGAGGGTCAGAGAGAGAAGGAGACACAAAATCTGAAGCAGGCTCCAGGTTTTGAGCTGGCTGTCAGCACAGAGACTGATGCGAGGCTCGAACCTATGAACTATGAGATCATGACCTGAGCCGAAGTCAGACGCTTAACCGACTGAGCCACCCAGGCGCCCGTTTCTACATTAAATGAACCCACACTGTTACACTTTATGACTTTGTCTACTTTTCAAAGCTCTTTGTCTTGTCCTTTTTGGCTATTAGTCCTTATTTTTCACCATATTCAGCATGACTGGCTGAAGCAATGCTCTTCTCCTTTTCTAAGACATTACTATGATTGTCAGTGGCTTTGAAAAATATGTAACTGAATATATTAAAATTGTATGTAAAATTAGAAGCAGCAAGGTCTAGAAAGATAGTGAAGAGAACTTGTCATTTAACATTAAGATCTGAATTAATATTGGCTATGTGAACCTCAGTAAGTTTTTGTCCACAGAGTATTTACTTCTTCCACTGTACTCAGGATATATTAACACCTATTTCAGAGTGTTATTGTGATAATTTGATGAGATAACATATTTGAAATCCCGTGTAAACTGTAAAGCTGCATACAAATGTATGATAGGGTTACGATCATCATTATCAGAACAAGATTGCCATCTAATGGTCACCAAGCAGAAAACAGGTACTCTAATCTCCAAAGCAGAAAATAGCACCAGCAGATGAAATCCAAGAAATGACAACTAATGTCAAAATTGTATCCTCACTAAAGTATAACCCAAATAGTGTCTTTTGAGAGAAAATTTCACACCTTCATTATAAATTGTGTTTCTAAAAACTAAACATCATTGAGAGCTTTGTATAGTGAAAAGAGTAGGTAGTCATCAAGTCACAACAGCATCATTTAAACCTTAGTTCTGTCACTTACTAGTTCTGTAACCCTGGATCAAAAACCATGCTTTTCTGGGTCTCTATTGCTTCATCTATGAAGACAAAATAGTAATACTTTCTAGGGAGTCGTTAGGATTAAAAGTTATAATCCAAAGAGTTTATTTTTTTTTAAATGTAGCTTAAAAACAGAGCAAAACAAGAACTAAATGACTAGACCAGTCTTTGACACAACATAGATTCTTCCATAAATCAAAATAAGTTAATTTCAGCTTCATACATTAAGTCAAATGCAAATGTACATAAGAGATGCTCATAACTAGAAAAGGTAATAGTCAGTTTGTTTGTTTTGTTTTGTTTTTTTACAAGATGGCAGTAGAATAGGAGGACACTAGGCTAGTCTAGACCCACAAACACAGCTAGATAACTAAGAAATCATCACCCCAGAAATCGACCTGAAGACTGACAGAGCTCCACAACTAAAGACACAAAAGAGGGGCGCCTGGGTGGCTTAGCCGGCTGAGCGTCCGACTTTCGCTTAGGTCATGATCTCGCGGTTCGTGGGTTCGAGCCCCGTGTCGGGCTCTGTGCTGACTGCCAGCTCGGAGCCTGGAGCCTGTTTCAGTCTGTGACTCCCTCTCTCTCTGACCCTCCCCTGCTCACGCTGTCTCTCTCTCTCTCTCTCTCTCCTAGAAATAAATAAAACATTTTAAAAAATTTAAAAAAAAAGACACAAAAGAGGCCACAATGAAGAAGGTAAGAGCAGAAACATGGTCTTAGGGAGAAAGAGACTATGGATGCTATAGGAAGGAGCCATGATCACAGAGAAGAGCTAGAGAAAGAGGAACACACAGGGGAATGAAAATGGGGAACATTTTTCCAAAGCCATTAGCTTGGTAAATATGAGGGGCTAAATTTCATGAGTTCTTATAACCAGTGGGGATCATTAAAATCTAGAGTTTCGGGGCACCTGGGTAGCTCAGTCGGTTAGGTGTCTGACTTTGGCTCAGGTCATGATCTCACAGTCCATGGGTTCGAGCCCCATGTTGGGCTCTGTGCTGACAGCCAGCTCAGAGCCTGGAGCCTACTTCCAATTCTGTGTCTCCCTCTCTCTCTGACCCTCCCCTGCTCAAGCTGTGTGTGTGTGTCTCTCTCTCAAAAATAAAACATTTAAAAAGTTAAAAATAAATAAAATAAAATATAGAGTTTAAAGGTCAGTGGACTTGACTAAGATCCCAGAGGGCACTTGTACTGCTCCTGGAGAGAAGGCAGACATTCAACCTGGGGTCAGACAGTGTGGAAATAGCAGTATGAAGAGTATCTGGAGCACACAGTGGGGAGATTATGAACTCTCTGAGTGTATTCCTGAGAGGCAATGCCCATGCCTCTTTGGGATCAAAGGATCAGGCTGGCACCATTTTCCTTCCCCACCCTTCGGCATAAACACAGAGCCACCTGAGCAATGCTGTACAACACCAACACTGACTAACTAACTTATTTACACCAAGATCCACCCACCATGTGTTCTGGTGGGACTGTCCTTCTCAGTCAAGCTTCCTTCAGTTCCAGTGCAGGAGGCCCCTCTCCCAGAAGACCAACAGCAACTTCTGTGCACACCATGTCTCCTGACCAGAGAGTTCTATAGAACCTGCTGAGTTCTGGTGGGGTTGGTGTCAGGTCTCACTTTACAAGCAGACAAGAGCACAGCTAGTTAAACTTGACACATTCAGGCCAGAAACCAAACATTGCCCATACCAGGCAAGGAGAGCCTCTACAGGCAACTAGCTGAAGGATAGAGCAGCCAAAACACAACAGGAGAGCACATGCAGCACACACCAGAGATACTTCCTGAAGCTCCAGGCTCTGGAGACTCAATGACCTCTTCTTCATAAGGTCATTAGTTTTAGAAGCAGGAAACATAACTGGCTTTTCTAACACAGAGAAGGAGGCAGAGACTTGGACAAAATGCCAAGACAGAGGAATTTATCTCAAATGAGAGAACAAGGCCACAGCCAGTGATCTAAGCAAAACAGATAAAAGTGATATGCCTGATGGAGAATTTAAAGCAACAATCATTAGGATACTCACTGGACATGAAAAAATAATAGAACACAGCAGTGAGAACCTTACAAAAGAGATAAAAGAATTAAAAAGAATCAATCAGAGATGAAAAGTGCAATAAATGAGATTAGAAACATTCCTGATGCAATGAACAGCAGGCTGGAAGAAGCAGAGGAGTGCACTAGTGACCTAGAAGAAAAAATAATGGAAAACAATGAAGTTGAGCAAAAGAGAGAAAGAAAAATTATGCAGCAGGAGAATAGACTTAGGGAACTCAGTGACTCCATCAAACATGAGTCCTGGAAGAAGATGAAGAGGGAAGAAGGAGGCAGAAAAATTATTTGGAGAAATAATAGCTGAAAATATCCTTAATCTGAGGAAGGAAACAGATATCTAGATCCAGGAGGCATGGGGAACTACCAACAAAATCAACAGTAGCAGGCAAACACCAAGACATATTTAATTGAATTTGCAAAATATAGTGATAAAGAAAAAATCTTAAAAGCAACAAAGACAAAAGTCCTTAACTTACAAGAAAAATCCCATTAGTTTCTCAAATAGAAACTTGGCAAGCCAGAAGGGAGTGGCATGACATATTCAAAGTGCTGAATGGGAAAAATTGACAGCCACAAATACCCTATTCAACAAGATTATTCAAAATAGAAGGCAAGATATAGTTTCCCATACAAACAAAAACTAAAGGAGTTCCTGACCACTAAACCAGCCCTAGAAGAAATATTAAAGGGGACACTTTGATTGCAAGGGACAGACCATAAATGACAAAGACAAGAATGGATCAGAGATAATCTTCAGAAACAATGAAAAAACGAGCAAAAAATGGCAATAAATACATATCTTTAAATAATTACTCTGAATGTAAACGGACTAAACACTCCAATCAAAAAACATAGGGCATCAGAATGGATTTAAAAAAAAAAAAAAAAAAAAAAAAAAAAAAACAAGACACATCTACAAGAGACTCACTTTAGATATAAAGATACCTGCAGATTGAAAGTGAGAGAATAGAGAAACCTTTCTCAGGAATGGAAGTCAAAAGATAGCCAGAGCAGCAATACTTATATTGGACAAACCAGAATTTTTTGATCTTTTATTGTTTTTATCTTGCTTTAGTAACCAGGGTAATACTGGCCTCATAGAATGACTTTGAATGGGTTCCCTCTAATCCAATATTTTTATGATTTTGATAAAGAATCTCATTAATTATTATTTTTTTTTTAGTATTTGGTAGAATTCACCAATGAAACCATTAAGCCTTGGGCTTTTCTATGCTGGGAGATTTTTGATTCCTAATTTAACTTTCATTCTTGTTATTGGTCTAAGAAGATTTCCTGTTTCTTAGATTCAAGATTGATGATTGAATCTTGGAAACTAGGGCATTTTTAGGAATTATCTAGGTTTTTTTTTTTTCTAAGTTACCTGATTTGTTGGTATACAATTGTTTATAGTAAACTGTTATCACACTATGTATTTCTGTGGTTACCTGTTGTACTGTTTTCTCTTCCACTTCTTATTTTGCTTTTTGAGTCTTCTCCTTTTTTTCCATAGTTAATGTAGTTAAAGCACTGTCAATTTTGTTGGGTTTTTTTTTTCTTCTTTTTTAAAAGTAGACATTACTTTCAATGTTATGGTACTGCTTACTCTGGTCTCTATTTTATTTATTTCTGATTTTTTTCTCTGTGATTTCATTCAGTTACTAAATTTCATATAAGTTTCTTCTTCTTCTAGTTCCTTGTGTTTATTTGAAATTTTTTTCTTAATACAAGCATTTACAGCATAAATTTCATTCTAACATTAGTTTTGCTGCATCCCATAAGTTTTGGAATATTATGTTTACTTTTTCTTGTGTTTTGAGACATATTTTGATTTTTTGTTTGATTTATTTGGCCCATTGCTTGTGCTGTAGTGTGTTGTTTAATATTTACATTGTAGAAAAATTTGATCTATCCATATCATGGAATATTAATCATAAAGAAGGAATGAAGTACTTATACATATGCTACAACATGAATAAACCTTGAAAATGTTATGCTTAGCAAAGAAAGTCCATCACAAAACAGAAGTACTGTATGATTCTATTGATAAAATATGTCCAGAAGAAGCAGATCATTAATGACAGAAAGTGGCTTAGTGATGGCCTAGAGTTGGAAGGGTGGTAAATGGTGAGTCTTTGCTAACGGGTACAGCTTCTATTTGACATGACAAAAATGTTCTAACCTTATATTTTGATGATATAGGTACAACTCGCAAATATATTACAAACCACTGAATTGTATAATTTAAATGGGTTAGCTGAATGGTACATGAATATCCCAATATTTTTTTTTCTTTTCAGAAAAGAGTGATAAACAGCACAATGAGAAGCAAATGAAAAAAATCTCAAATCAAATTAAATATTTTTTGGAGTATTCAAAAAAGAAAAAATAAATGAGCCAGTTTAAAACAAAAGCTTCTGTGTATTTGTGACTTTAAAACTGTATACTTGAATCTTTATTAGCCAAAAGGATCATAATCATTAATACAGAGCCTGCAGAGCCAGAAAAAGTTTGTATCCAGTTGAGACATCTTTTGCCTGTGGTCTTGTATTACTTGAAGCTTCAATTTTCTCAAATGTGGAAAAATTATTTACCTCACAGAACTGGCACAAAGACTCAATAAATGTTATTTATTATTCCTTTATTATTTTATTTAGTGCTATAATTGCAGAAGTTTGAAATGACAGCCACAAAATTAATTGCATGGGTTGTAGCATTCTATACTTAAAATTTGAGAAACACTATACTTAAAAATGCGGTTGAGATCTTCCACTAATGGAGACTGGAAAAAAATCACCAAAATTAGCAGGATTGGGTTCCTAGTAATCCGGATTTATAGCTACTGTGTTATACTTTCAAAATAAAGTGTCACATGTTTCTCAGACTCATATAATTATATTGAAGATAATTCACACATACTTTTCCTGACCCAGACATATCAAAGCTTGTAAAAACTTATAGTTAATTTTTACAGTTTTCCCTGTGTGGATGTTGTTGCAGTTTGTACATTACTATTCATATTAGCAAAGCCACTAGGGTTTCATCTCAGCTCTGCTGTGCTATTATCCATTAAAAATTAATAACAAAAATTACCTCCTTAATTAATAGGCACAGGAGGAGTTCTTAACTCACTGCAGAATTTTATACTGCTTGTTCATCAAACTCAAAATAATTTAGCAACTACCTAATTAATTCCTAATTGATATCATTGGGCCATTACTTCTCCAGTTGCATCTGGACAGACACCAAGAGATACTGCCCTAGGTGTTTTTATATATAAGGTCTAAAATACCTAACAAAGCAACATAAATTTTTTTCACTCAATCATCCAAATGACCATTGCATTATTTTATCAAACAGGGAGAAATAAGTAAAATATATTTTCAATTGGGTAAATCATCTGCAAATTATAAAGATCAAATTTAAGACAGTAGCAACCTAAGGGCTTACTCTCTGAACATTAATGATTAGGGGTAATAAGTTTTAAAGTATTTAATATAGTAAACTTATTATTTCTCTAGAATTACCATTTTAAATATGTTGTGGTATTTGGACACATGACTAATATCTGGGGGGAAATGTTTCCATGCATTTAAATCGATTGGTTTTAACACAAAGAAATGTACCGCCTGTTATAAGCAAGGTACCTTAATTATTTTGAATAATTAAAACTCACAAAACATCACTTGAAATGTTACACAGAATTTAGATTATAAAAATTAAAATCAGAAAGCAAATTTTAAAACAATACATAATCATGATGAAGCATTAAGAAATTAAGGTCTATAAAAAATAACCAATGATTTGACAAACTCTACGCCAAGGAATTTAAGAAGTCAAGATAAGGAACCAAATAGTAGTGGGCTCCTATTTTATTCTAGGCAACTGGAAGGGCATTTTACATATAAATATGTCTCCTACTTAGGTACAGTGATACTTTGAAATACTTTTATTGTCATTTTACCAATGAAAAAAAATTTGCTTAGTAAAATCGAGTCACGATTTTACTTGCCCAAAGTCACGATGGTACAGCTGGGATGCTAACTTGGATAAGTCTGTCTAGAAAGTGCATGCTCTCTTTTAGTATTAATTTATCATTTCTTTAATTCGAATGGGACTTTAAGATGCAATTTCCCCTCAGAGAGTTATTATGAGCACTAACTTGAGACAGCTTACAAAAGAAAAAAGCATGGCTCATTATAGGCATTTAGTTTTCCTTTCCATTAACTTAGATTTCCAGCTAGTACTTGCTAAAACTGACATACAACCAACTCATAGTAGCCAAAATAAAAAAGAAATGGAAAAACAGCATTTTTGTGAATATGTTCCAAACAGGTAACACCAAAACGTGTTTTAACTTTAACTTATTTAATTAATTGTGATGCTGATAGGGTGATACCATTACCTTGTAGTAAAAGGAGTTGCTGAGGAAATTGTTCTGATATCAATCATTTATATCTCATGAAGACAGGTGAACAAAATGTCTTTCAGATCTTAGAAACAAAAATTCCTTTATTTAATAAAATGCATTGACTAGTTGACTGACTGAATGATGGTCCATAGTTTTAATCATGCAACTGGTTGTATTTCTTTCTTCACATATGCCAGCAAAGCTCTCTAAGTAACATTTTCTATTCATGGTGACACTAGTATACAGTTTGTGTGCCACCCCCACTGGTAGCTTCATCTTATTGTTCATATCTTCTTTTATCATTATTCTATTTTCCTCAAATGATTACTACCTTGCAAGATGCTTAACTGAATAGAAAAAAAATCCTCCACACAAACATGTAAAATCATAGAAAGAAAAAATTAGGCAAAAATATACTGCTGGTATTTTTCCTTTGACAGACTGTACAGTTCATAACGTATTTCACTGTAACGAAAATTTTAAGGTCACTTATTTGAGTCTTAGAGGTATTAAATGATAGTAAATTTTGTTGGTACTTTTTTTTCCATCAAAATACTGTTGAGGTATATCTAACCAAGCTCACTGCTAAAATCTTTCATGATTCAATCTGAGGCAAAAACAACACCATACCAATGAATAAGAGAGTGAGAAGAAGTATAAAAAGTGAGAAGGGTCACATTATTTTTCAATTTATCAAGGTATAAACACTAGCATATTTTTAAATCAAAACTGTTTTTGGGCCTGTATACATTATAAATAATTTATTAAGTAAAGAAACCATAAATATATTTTACCACAGGGGAAATGAATGTCTGGTATTAAACAAATTGATAATCCTGTATTTGAAACATGATACAGATTGTTTATTAAAAATATTCTCCAGAAAAGTAATTTAAGCATTATTTCAAGAATATATGATTAAAAATACCTGGAAGGCTTATCCATAGGCTTTTTAATCTAAAAGCTTAGCTTTTATATTAGAATTTACAAAGATAAAATTAGATAATGCTGATATCAAAGTAAATTATTCAGAATAGTTGCTTTTATTTTTTTCTTCAAGGCAAATCTCCTTTTGATCATTCACTTTGAATTCATATATCTTTCCTTCGTTGAAACTGTCTTTCTTACTTTCATTAATAATATCCACTTACTGCTCTCTAAAACAGGTACCTCATTCGTACTATTATCTGTACTACTTCTCCCTTTAGGAAGGGAGGGTGTTAATTTAGGACTCCACAGATACATTACATATTTAAAGAACTTGTCCAACCTTTTCAAATCATCCATTGCACTGGTCAAAAAAACACTTTTTAAAACCTAAGTATAAATTTACAATTGACTTGTAGATGAAAATAGAGATAGCAAAGAATGAAATAAAAAGCATATTAAAAGATGTCCAAAATTATTATGACTACAATAATAAATAGTTCTCCTTGCCAAGGTAGGTACAGTCATAAGCACAAAATTCAATAACAACATGATGCAATATGTAGATACACATCTAACTGTGCAAGTACACAGACATTTCTATAACAAAGAATTTGAACCACACAATTCAAACTGTTTTCTTTCTGATTTGTTGGTTCTGTTCTAATTATTTTAATTGCCTGGTTGGTAAACTTTAGTTAACATTCCTAATACTGCAAGTAGTATATCAACTAACAATGATTAATACTATATGAATATTAACTGTGTACACTAATTATGTATTCTATTGTCATTAGAATACATTAACATGTCTCTTTTTCATGTTAAATCACCAATATATACATGTTGAAAAAAATGCAAGAATTTTTTTTTTCAATTCCAGAGTTCCAAACCCTGTATGGTAAATAGATTTCTTAATTAAAGTGTTTGATTTTCTGTAGAGAAAAATAAAATGATTGAGCTTTACTACCTTTTGTTTGTATTTTTTCAATCCCTTTTTACTAACTATATACATGGCCAAAGATTTCTGGCTATTGTATTAAAGGAAATCACATTAATATGTAGCAATTGAGCATCTACTATATATAAATTACTGTAGTAAAAGGGACAGGAAAAATTCTGCACTTTCTAGACGTGAAGATATCTCTAGTCTTTGCAAATTCAATAATTTATATTTTAAGTTGAATAAAATTTATAAATGTCACACATGAAAATCGCTAAAAATATTTGACTAGATTTTTTCAAAATAAAAGTATTTCTCTGGGGTTTTACAAAAATCATCTTGACCATTATATTAAGCCTTACTATAAACTGCTGCAAATCTTTGCTGTATTAAGACTCGAGTCAAAAATTGAAAGGTTTTACTCTAACAAAAAGTTTTTAAACCCTCCAATGCCCTTCAATTATGTAAATAACAAAATTAAAATCATCGTTATTTTAGTTTTCACTTTTGAAAATCACCTTTATTTAAATCATTTTAAAATGCTTAGCATTAATGAGCTTTTTATCAATATAAGTTATCATTAATGACCTTCTATATGCTGAAAAAAACTTTAATTATGTTGTTTAAAAAATAAATTGTGTAAAACCTATTCAACCAGAAATTCTTTATGAGCTTATGTGTACAAACATAGTGTGGCTTTTTTCAAACCCTATAATGTGACATCCAAAGTGAAATAGATTTTCAAAAGATGCTTTATTAACTAACATTCAACAAACCTAAGACACTCTAAGGAATATTTCATTTATTAGATTTGTTACTTCAGGTATACAAAGTGACATCATTTACTTTATAAGAAGTTCGTTAACTCCATTGATTCAAAAGTTACCTTAGTTTTAGCTTCAACCAAGTTATCTACATCCTGAAGTATTCTCAGGAGATTCACAGTTTTTAGTATATCATTCTTTTCTTTATAACAAAGTACGTAACACTCATTACTTTATAAAAAATGAAGTTAAGGTTTAAAAATGTTTGTTTTTAGGGGTGCCTGGATGGCTCAGCATCCAACCCTTAATTTCAGTTCAGGTCATGAGCTCATAGTTTCTTCAGTTTGAGCACCACACTAACAGTGTGGAGCCTGCTCAAGATTCTCTCTCTTCTCCTCTCTCTCTACCCCTCTCTGCCTTCCTTTCTCTCAAAATAAAACAATAAACTTTTGGGATGTCTGGGTGGCTCATCTGGCTAAGAGCCTGGCTCTTGATTTTGGCTCAGGTCATGATTTCATGGTTCATGGGTTTAAGTCCCCATCAGGCTCAGCTGACAGAGCAGAGCTTACTTGGGAATCTCTCTCTCCTCTCTCTCTCTCTCTCTGCCACTCCCTGCTATGTGTGCACACATGTTCTCTCTCTCTCAAAAATAAATAAAACATTAAAAAATTTATTAATTACCGAAAAAGTTTGTTTTTGTTCCCAAGCCAATAAATTGAGCTAAGTCACTCTTTGCTCTTTATTATGATTGGCTACCAAACATAACGGAGATGGCTAAATTACCTATTATTCTTTTTATTATTATTTTTTTAACGTTTTATTTATTTCTGAGAAAGAGAGACAGCATAAGCAGGGGAGGGTCGGAGAGAAAGGGAGACACAGAATCTAAAGCAGGCTCCAGGAACGAGCTAGCTGTCAGCACAGAGCCCAACATGGGGCTCAAACCCACGAACCATGAGCTCATGACCAGAGCCAAAGTTGGATGCTCAACTGACTGAGCCACACAGGCTCCCCTATTCTCTTTAATTATTACTTTTATTTTTTATTGTGAAAATCTTTAAAATGAAAAACACAGAGAAAATATTACAATGCATGAACCTTTCACCTCAAACATCTACTGCCCAGCTTTGATAATTTTCTACAACTTTTCAACTTTGTTTCCTCTATTCCCTCTTCCTTCCATGCAGTTGGTAAAGTAAATCCCCAATACCTTACTGTTTCATCACATGCATCTCTGTAAAGTTTTCTTTAAAAAACAAAACAAAATGTTCAATCCCCAACAAAATAAAAATAATTCTGTAATAATTTATTCATTTCTCAAATTTCTCCAAATGACCCAGAAATATATTTTTATAGTGTTTTAAGTTTTTCAGTAAGTGTGCCAACAGAGATGTCACACTGCATTTGCCTCTTTATTTTTTTTTTAAGTATATTTATTTATTTTGAGAGAGTGTGCACAGCAGGAAAGGGGCAGAGAGAGCAGGAGGGAAGAAAGACGGGAGAGGAGGAGAAAGAATCCCAAGCAGGTTCCACACCATCTGCACAGAGCCTGATTCAGCGCTCAAATTCACAAACAGAAGACCATGACCTGAGCAGAAATCAAGAGTCAGATGCTTAACAGACTGAGCCACCCAGGCGCCCCTGCATTTGCCTCTAAATCTACAACAGCTCTCCCATTTTTATCATGCACCTTATTTGTTTAAGAAACAGACCATTATCCTGCAGAATTCCTCACATCTTATATTTGTTCACTGGCAATTTCATCATGCCATTTAACATCTCCTCTTCCCCCCATCCCAATATTTCCTGTAATATCACAATTTAATAGAGAGAATAGAGTAGAATTAAGTACTTGTGGGCAGGAGTGGTGCTGCTGTGTACTTCTCTAGGCATTTCATTAAGAGACACAAAATGTCTAATTCGTTACAATTTTAGGGATGTTAGTGATCAGTGGATTTAAGTATTGCTAGTCTTATCCAACACTGGAAAATTCTCCATAAACAACATATCCTCACAGCCATCCCATGCACATATAGACATTTTTATCATCTTTTTAATGACTGCTTAGTATACCACTATATATTTAACAAATGTCCTATTGAAGAACATTTGAGGTGTTTCCAATATTTTATTACAAATATTTTGCAATGAATAGTTATTTGCACACATTACTTTATATGTTTCCAGTGCCTTAGAATTAAATTTCTAGAAGTCAGATAGTTGAATCCAAAAGTAAATACATATATAGTTTTGCTAAATACTGACAAATACTCCTCCAAAAGAGTATATATTTTCATATATGTAATTCTTTTAAAATAAATACACATAAATGACAAAATTGTATAATGTATCTGCATAAAAGTGAGAAAAATCTGCATTTTTAAAAGAATATCTGTCAAATCAACTGCAAGAAGAATATTTTTAAAATGATTATTCTAAATTTATAATCAAACAGAAAAAATTTTAAAGTAGTTTCTTTTGATATTAGCCTATAATACAGAGTAATGGAAATATAAACATTGTAAAATGTAAAATATACACATTGCCTTCTTTTGATAATTTTTAATGTGGGATTATCCATTACATAAAAAAGAGCATAAACAAAAAAAAATTATAATCTTAGACATTATGTCTAATACCAAAAAGTTAAAATTAAGGACACTGAAATCCAATCTGTAGATTTTCTCAAATGTATGCAGTAAGACCAAGACTTTAAAGATCTAGTTTAATGTTATTTCTACTTTAATTTGAAAATGACTATGTTAAAGATGTTAAAAGCAATTTTACAAAAGTTAGTAATAGCTTGTCTTTGTACTCAAATATCTAAATTTGAATAAACAATTCTTATAACCTACTTCAAAAGGATTAATTTTGGTATTTGATGATATGACAATTTGTGCTTTGATATAAACTTAAAGTATTAATATATATTCATTAATTTATTCATTCAACATGAATTTATCTCATACTCCAACTCTGTGTATTTATGTGTTTATAAGTATGTGTTTATGGTTGCTACTGGCCATTATTAATTTTGAGATCAACTTTATTGTATCAATATTAATCTATACAGTTATTATTAGAGTGGCTAAGATTTTGAAGAGTAAACCTGGATCTACAAAACTTCCATTTGGTTATATAAAATAAATGAAACATGGAACTGTTATTGCTGTTTCTTCCTTCAAAAAGAGAAAATATGCACTTTTCCATTATGTATTAAATTATAATTTCCTTCTTTGAAATGTCTTAATAGTTTTTTTTTTCTTATTTTATAATTATCTTCCCACTGGGTTTATATTTCCAAAACAGATTTTAAGATCACCAGAATCATATGTCTATGGTACCTAGCATGTGCCTTGCACATATAATATAGAAAACTGGAGCTCGAAAAGACTGAGTGTATCCTAAATAATATGAAGTTTATCAATGAAAGCTAAGTGAGTAGGATCAAAATTGTATGTTATGATGCATTTATTTAGCACTTACCTGAAGGATGAAGATTCTGTTCCTCTAAAAATTCTAGATCAAGCATTAGATCATCTTCATCCAGTTCACAAGATCCCAAATTATTCAAAACATCCTGAAGAAATAGCAAAATCCGTAGTTAGGGACCAAAACACTGAGAAATTGAGGAAATACCCACATATAGATGTCATGAAGAAAAAACAAATTAAAAATGAAAAATTTTAGCTGAATCCCAGAAATCATTTGACTATCCCATAGGCTTTAACATTGTCAGCCCAATAAAAAATTCCAAGCATTTTTATAAAAATCTTAATGCTCACTAAAACTTCTAACGAGGATATAAAGGCTGTTTCAAATGTATAGAAATTTGTAAAGTGAAACTTAAGATTATTTTTTATATTCATCTTTCAAATCTGAGTAACCTTCTGACATATTTGATGAATTGTTTCTCAAAAAATTTGGATCCAGTGCCCACCATGAGATATTAATTTAGACCATATTTGGTAGTGAAGATCCAGTTACCATTTTCTAATCATTTGCTTAAGATTAGGAGAGATGAACAGAAGAACTAAATGTCAATAAGATTAAAACTTAATTATTGACTTTCATAATGCTATAAACATCAGAGCTAGATTATATGTTTCTTTTCTCCTTTCTCTCAGAGGGAAAACAGAAGAGTATATTGAGAGGTTCTGAGGGGAAACAGTGATGTGCAGAGGTAGGAATTCTTGAGGGAGGAATAAAATCCTAATTTGTGTATTTACGTATATAGATGGTGGTGACTATATTAAGAAAAAAGCAATAATTTAACATTTAGAAACTAGTTTGAAATAACAAACGTACATTTTGTACTTTTGTACAAATGTATATGATGTAGTGAGTGATACTACATATTAGACCACTTTTTCTACTGATTTGAATGTTACCATAATTTAAGTTTAAAGAACTAAATATGCATTAAGGAAAGCCCAGTGATAGTGTCAAATGGACACTAACACTTTCTGGGATTTTGAAAGCAAGGATACTCTCACCTTTAAATAATTTATTCTCATTGTAAAAAAAAAATAGAATTAAACATCAGTAAACTTCAGAATCATGTGTTATACTTGAAGACAGCACAATTAAGTTTCAAAGGTGATAAATATCCCCAAATATAAGTGCTTCTCGCTACAAATGAAAGTTAGAAAAAATCATTATCTTATTGCATTATGTTTAATTCTACTTTATCTGTATTTATTACAAGGTAACTAGTAATTTAAACTATAAAACAATCAACTGTTTACTGGTAGTTTTATGATATATGTGGCAAGAATAGCTTACTGAGAATAAGTTGTTTATATAGCATCAAAATATGTTATAAGATACAAGCAACAAAAGATAATCTGCCTTCCTCAAAAAATGCAAAACAATATTAAAACAACAAAAGAAGCATAATTCAAGTTGAATGTGGATAATAGTTTTGAAAAGAGATACTGGTAAAAACACTGGTATTCATGTCTATTAACCACTATCTAAATGAGAGAATCTTAATTTAGGAGTCGAGAGTACTTTTATGTAAAAAAGAAAAAACTGTTTCATAATGAAAATGTAGTACTTTATCGAGCTTCAAATTAGTCTAAATAATTTTAGTCTTATATTCTGAATTTATTGAACAATATTATAGTCTTGTTTCTAACCGAAATTCATATGTTGAAACCCTAACCCCCAGTATTTTACAATGTGACTTGTTTGGAGACAGAACCCTTAAGGAAAATAAATTCTAGTTAAATCGGGTTTCGTGGGTGGGCTCGAATTCAATAAGATTAATGTTCTTATAAGAAGAGAATATTAGGACTTAGGCAACACAAACAGAAGGCCAATCATGTGAGGACACAGAAAAAGGGAACCATCTGCATGCCAAGGAGAGAGGATTCAGGAGAAAACAAATCTTCCTATATTGTGATCTTGGATTTCCAGTCTCCAAAAATGGTAAGAAAATAATTTTCTATTGTTTACGCCACCTCCTCTGTGGTATTTTGTTATGGCTGCCCCAGCAAATACAGCCCACAATATTTAGAAAATCAATGAAGATTGGAACAATGGAGTAAAGGAAATAAAGGAGTGCCTGACAAATGACCGTCACCTTTTGTTTGTTTGTTTTTTTAATTATACCCAGTAAGGACATCTTTCTCACTACAGGATTCTATGGTTTGCACAGCATTTCCCTTCTCTATTTGGAATCACTCTGCCCAACCCATGTAGCTTGGAACCAGAAGTTTTTATGGTACTCAAGTCATGGTACTCAAGTTTTTACATGAGTTAAACCCCTTGTCTTGGGTGGATGATCCAAGATGCACATCTTAACCAAACTTGCTGACAACCCTTCTGTACAAATGAGAAAAGTTTCTGTCTGTCTGGTGATAGATAACAAGATGCAACATGATGTTATCACAGAGGCCTTGGGTTTCATTACATACCTATGACCCCTCTAAGTCTACTTGAAATTTTTTTTTTTTACAAATAGTTTATTGTCAAATTAGTTTCCACATAACACTCAGTGCTCATCCCCACAAGTGCCCTCCTCCATGCCCATCCCTCCTCCCCCCCACATCCATCAGTCCTCAGTTTTTGTCAGCATACTTGAAAAATTTTTTAAATGTCATAGTGGCAGGTCTTCTGGCTCCTCAGTCTAGGAATTCCAGAGGTCCAAAGACATACATGAACTTTTCAAGGCTGAATTTTAAATTTTGAATTTTGAGGGACGCCTGGTGACTCTATCAGTTAAGTGTCCATCTTCAGTCAAGTCATGATCTCATAGTCCATGAGTTCGAGCCCCACATCAGGTCTGTGTTGCCAGCTTGGAGCCTGGAGTCTGCTTCAGATTCTGTGTCTCCCTCCCTCTCTTCAGATCCTGATCCTGTCCATCCTCCACTCATGCTTTGTCTGTCTGTCTGTCTCTCTCTCTCTCAAAAATAAATATTTAAAAAATTATATTTTAAATTTTGAAAGTTAATACAGTCACCAAAAGTTTGAAAAGTAATTTTTTTAAGTTCCTTTTTTTTAACAAAGAAATATTTAAAATCCATGCCACTGAGGGGCACCAGGGTGGCTCAGTCGGTTAAGTGGCCGAGTTCAGCTCAGGTCATCTCACAGTTCCTGGCTTCCAGTCCACGTAGGCTCTGTACTGACAGTTCAGAGCCTGGACCCTGCTTCGGATTCTGTGTCTTCTTCTCACTCTGCACCTTCCCAGCTCACACTCTGACCCTGTCTCTCTCAAGAATAAAATTAAAAACGTTAATAACCCTGTCATTGATAGTCTCACATTTATAATATAAGAAAGTAACATCATGAAACTGAACAAATAAAATTTGGAAAACTTAACTGCATTGTTCCAAATTATTCACATTTTGCAAATGACTCCTGACATTTGGAGTAGGATGGGTCCATTTACCACTGATCTAGATGAATTGCTTTTAAAACTCCTAATTCTAAATAGCCTTGCATTAATATCTTGCTTATAAAGCACTCCTGTTAGTTTAGGGAAGTCTTTGAAGCTGGTAAAACCTCATAATAAAAGAAGAGAAAATGCAGCAACATGATATGTTACAGAAGAAAATCAATATGAACTCATAAACCTAAATATAATATGTTTTCCTGATTTCTCTTTAAAAGAGACCAACAGCAGCAGCAATACTTTTGGCCCCAGCCAGCATTTACAGGCAAACCAGATACTCACTGCTCAGTATCTACCAACAATGAACCAGGGCTCCTTAGGTTTTAAGGAAAGGGGGGAAAAGGAAAGAAAAACATAGAATAATTCTGTTCCATTCTTTCATTGTCAGAAAACAAGTTTCATCTAAAAAAACACATCAGAAGCAGTTTTGAAAGGCTAACGAAAGTGATCTAAATGGCTTTTCTCTCACTAATCTCTGAAATATAAACATGAATATATATGTATATATATGAACATATATATGTATATACATGAACATTATATATATATATATATAAAAAGCTAGAGTCTGTTGAAGGCTAAGAGTTCATAATACTCAAACAGAAATGTTGGTATAAGGAATATAAAGAGGCACTCATACTAGGTTAAGTTTTAAGTGATGAATCACTAAATTCCACTATTGAAACCACTATTACACTATACATTAACTAACTGAAATTTAAATAAAAACTTTACCAAAAGTAAATAAATAAATGAAAACAGAGAGAGAGGCCAACCATAAAAGACTTTTAAATACAGAGAACAAACTGAGGATTGCTGGTGGAATGGGCTAAGTAGGTGATGAGTATTAAGGAGGGCACATTTACGGATGAGCACTAAGTGGCATATGTAAGAGATAAATCACTGGGTTCTACTCCTGAATTCAAGACTACACTGTATGTTAAATAACTTGAATTTAAATTAAATATATATATATTTTTTTCTCAATATATAAATATTGAGAGACTTGAAAAAAATTTTTTTAAATGTGCTCATAATATACACAAAAAGTATCTATAGAGTAAAATATCTTTAATTTCTATTGTCTTCAGGGGTACCTGGGTGGCTCAGTCAGTTGAGTGTCCAGCTTCGGCTCAGGTCATGATCTCATGGTTCGTGGGTTTGAGCCCCGCGTCGGGCTCTGTGCTGTAACTCAGAGCCTGGAGCCTGTCTTTGGATTCTGTGTCTCCCTCTCTCTCTGACTCTCCCCTGCTCACAATGTCATTTTTAATTGTTTAAAAACATTTTAAAAAATTTAATTTCTATTGCCTTCAATAAAGAGTTAATACATGGATATTTTACTTTTCTGATTATATGTATGTTTATAATAAAAAGATATCTATTTCTTTCCATTTGTGTAAGGAAAGACCTGTAAATACCAAAAGAGTAGCATCAAAATTCTGTACTAGGAACAGAAAAGATTGATCAGCACATAATTACCAAGTGGAAAAGAAGTCCAGCAGTTAATTAACACTAATGATCATATCTCACATCCAAAAAAACAGAACTGTGTGTTTCAAAAATTTGATAAATTAGTGGAATAAATAGAAGTGGTAACTAAGCAGAAATAGTCCCTCATCTCCTAGAAGATAAAAAGTTAGATAGCTTTACATAATAACGACATACTAAAGAAAGTGCATGAGTTTTTAATAACGTGCAAACACCAGGCCTACATATCATAATAACAGAGAAATTGTTTTGTAACACAAGCAGTTTGGACTTAAAAAAACAAATCATTTTGTGAGGAAACACCAATATTGCACAAAATTAAAAACTAGGCTTGAACTTTAAGTAAAGGCATAAGAGTATATAACAAATAGATTTTAATTGTAAAAAGAAGTCCAACCTGATGGCCAATATCCTTAGTTTGAATCGTTGCTAAATATATAGCAAATTCCAATGATAAGATGAAAACTTTTCTAATTAAAAACCCAGAATTTGCAAGTCTAAGAGATGACTTTCTTTTTCTTTTAACTCTAGCATGGTTACTGAATCTTAGGAAAGTCTCAGATATCTTTCAAATAGTCTCAAGTATCTTTGAAATCCTAGGGAAATATAAACATTTCCACATCAGCAAAATAAAGAAGAAAAAAGATGAAAAGGAATGTAAATCCCTAGTATTAGTACTTTAGTAACCAGTTTAAGGATCAGCATAGGACATAGGGCGCGTGGGTGGCTCAGTCAGTTAAGTGTCCAGCTCTGGCTCAAGTCATGATCAGTTTGTGGGTTTGAGTCCCGTTTTGTGCTCTGTGCTGACAGCTAGCTCAGAGCCTGGAGCCTGCTTCAGATTCTGTCTCCCTCTCTCTCTCTCTGCCCTTCCCCCACTCAGGTTCTGTCTCTCTCTCTCTCTCTCTCTCTCTCAGTCTCTCTCAAAAAGAAACATTAATTTTTTTTAGAAGATAAATTGTCTTAGTAGATTTGGTATTTCAGTATCAAATTTAATATATAAAATTTAAATCAATGTTAAAAGGTCATATAAAATGGAGGTGCCTGGGTGGCTCACTCGGTTAAGTGTCTGACTTAGGCTCAGGTCATGATTTCAGGCTTCATGGGTTTAAGCCCTGCATTGGGCTCTTTACTGACAACTCAGAGCCTAGAGCCTGCTTCATATTCTGTGTCTCCCTCTCTCTCTGTCCCTCCCCAACTCATGCTCTTGTCTCTGTCTCTCGCTCTCAAAAATAAACATTAAAAAAATTTTTAAAAAATGAAAACAAAAAAAAATACAAAAAGGATATGGAAAATTTAATTTAATCCATATTCCATTTTATTGGTATGTAACATTCATGTGGGTAGTTTGAAAAGAGTTGATTGTTTAACTGTAATAAAATACTATTTACTGGATTCATAATATTAATAAATTGGATATTAAATCAAGCACAATTACTACTAGGTATTCTCTAAATAGACATTTAAAAATCTATCAACAGCGGTGATTACTCAGGTAATCTGCCAAATGAGTTAACCCACTAAAAGTAAACTAAAAAATTATTAAGGAAGTAATTCAAAACCTAATCTTCTAAACCCTAGGGATATAAAAACGAACCTAACAGAGTATGATTTCTTTCCTTATAGACCTTA
The DNA here is from genome assembly GCF_008692635.1 of Crocuta crocuta. Lineage (NCBI taxonomy): Eukaryota > Metazoa > Chordata > Mammalia > Carnivora > Hyaenidae > Crocuta > Crocuta crocuta. Next base: position 67,808 of record NW_027530183.1, read on the forward strand.
CAGATAACTGTATTCTAGTAAATAAATAACAGTTTTTAAGTAAATAAAGTAGATTTTTTAAAATACATCCATCTCCTGTGTTTGGTTAGTGTGAAGCAATTCTCTAGAGCCTCATTGCTATTGGCTGAAATAATAACATTGAATTTCTGAAGTTACTAAGTCAAAAAAACAATCTGTGATCACTCCATTAATATGAAACCAATCCATTAACCCCACTCTAAAATAACCCTTCAGCATTGTTTCTTTATTGCAGTAAAGATAACTATGATCCTGCTAAAAACAAAGCTGAGACATGTCACCACACAAGGAAGCATTGCCTTAAAACAGAAGAATTCCATCAAAGGAGATTATTATTAAAACATTCTTTAATTGTGGCATTATAAAGATGTCATTAATTTCATGTTTATACTACTATATTTTAAACAAAGTATTATCCAAATAGGCTTAAGTTATCTAAGAGGCAAGATATGTCATCCTGGACTGGACTTTTCACAGCTCTTTACAAAATGTGTAATTGACATAGAAATGCTCTGATCACTACTCGATCTAAAAGTGAAGAGATAACTATATAAATTAATAAAGCATAGTCTATCTGGTCTGCATTCTTCTTTTAACCATTTTCCATTATAAGTAGGGTCATCCAGAATATGCATATCATTCTCCAATATTCTTATCATAGAAGTTTCCACAGATTAACCAAAAAGAAAATATTATTTTATTATCAAAAATGTATGATGTAGCAAATGTAGAAGGCTTCAGTCAAACTTCCCTGTGTGAACCTAATAATACATTCTGAGATTTGCCTTACAATTAATTATATTTGCATTTCTTTGGCAAAATGATTAGATCAACTAACTTTGCAAATGTCTTTAGATAATTCATAATATTCCCAAAAGATGAATCACACAAATTATAAAAACTGAGAAATGTAAACGTGGTAAGGTACACACACCATCAAAAACAGGTATCAGAATAGGATGGGTACACATAATTTTATAAGAGTTAAGCACTTGTGTGTGTATGTGTGTGTGTGTATATATATATATATGTATATACACACACACACACACACACACACGTATATGCAGTGGAAAATAAAAGAAAATACACCATACATGCATATACTTTTAGTAATATGATTTCACTGCTATTTTTTGGAAAGAGAAATTAACACAATATTTTATAATTACTACTCTGAGGGTAGTTATTTGGTTTTGATTTCCTGATTCGGTAAAGAAAGTATGCTCAATCATAATAACAGAATTACCTTCACCTTTCAACATGGCATCCGTGAAATATTTCCAAACACAGTTTGCTTTTTGTTAGGTACAGATTTACTGTATGAATTCATGTAGTTCAAAATGTATTTTTAATCATTGTTTTCAAATGTATGTCTTTTTTTTTAATTTTTTTTTTTAATGTTTTATTTATTTCTAGGAGAGAGAGAGAGACAGCGTGAGCAGGGGAGGGTCAGAGAGAGAGGGAGTCACAGACTGAAACAGGCTCCAGGCTCTGAGCTGGCAGTCAGCACAGAGCCCGACGCGGGGCCCCGAACCCACGAACCGTGAGATCATGACCTAAGCGAAAGTCGGACGCTCAACCGACTAAGCCACCCAGGCGCCCCTTCAAATGTATGTCTTAATTCTACCAACTTTGATTGATAAAACTTCCCACAAGACCAAAGACATACATTTTACATATACGAACGGTGCTCTTATGAATTCATTAAAATAACATATTGTTATTATAAATATGTGCAAAGGTTAATATTGTATTTTGATTAACGTGTGTTTTTTGTATTTAAATACAAACAAACAGGCTCCATGCTTACTGCTGAGCCCGACTTGGGGCTTGATCCCACCACCCTGGGATCATGACCTGAGCTGAAATCAAGAGTCTAGTGGGCTCAACTGACTGAACTACGCAGGTGCCCCGGCAAAATGAGATTCTTAAAGCTCTGCCCAGAGTTGCTAATTTGTCCCTTTATCCTAATAAAACAAAGACATAACTACTAAAATAACAAAACAAATATGTTAAAGTATTTTGTATTTCAATATTTTTAGGAAAGTTAACATTTATACAGATTCATGTAACCATAGATGTTATGAATCTTAAACCAATATTTGAATTCACACAAAATTTAAAATTAAACTCTGAACATTTTAATTTTACTTTTTTTAATTTTTAAAATAATTTTTACTTTATTTTTGAGACACAGAGAGACAGAGCATGAGCAGGGGAGGAGCAGAGAGAGAGACACAGAATCGAAACAGGCTCCAGGGTCTGAGCTATCAGCACAGGACCCAACGCAGGGCTGGAACCCACGAACTGCGAGATCATGACCCGAGCTGAAGTCGGACACTTAACCGACTGAGCCACTCAGGTGCCCCTGAACATTTTAATTTTAATCTATGCAAGGAAATAAGTTAAAGTTAATTTCATTATTAAGGAATAAAAATAGGAAACTAGAAAGTGTAGATATATTACATAATTAGCAAACTTCACAAACCAAAATTAAAATATAATAATTGCTGTTAAGTTTAAAAATGTGTATTTATATAAATAACAAACTAATGGTCAATAGAGGGAAGTGGGGTGAGGTGATGGGCAAAATGGGTGAAGAGGAGAGACACCAGCTTCCAGTTATAGAATGAATTAAGTCACAGGAATAAAAGGCATGGCATAGGGAATATAAGCAATGATACTTTAATAGTGTTGTATTGTGACAGAGAGTAGCTACGCATATGGTAAGAACAGAATAATGTATAGGTAAATGGAATCATTATATTTTATACCTGAAATGAATGTAACATTGTATGTCACCTATACTCAATTGAAAAAAATTAAAAATTTAAAAGTTTAAAATGCATTATTTTTCCTTAGCATCATTTAAAATAAGGAGAAAAACTGTTATCTTCTGGGGTTCTGTTTTAATGACAAATTAGAAACAATGTCACAGATGCCATCTACCTGATTCTAAACCTGACTGTATCAGCATGTGCCATTATCAATAAAGTAACACATATAAATAGTTTTTATCAAATAGTCTTATCTCCAATGAAAGCAACATTTGTATGTTTATAATATAAAATACTCCAATTATACCATATATCACTGGCTAGAAATTAACATGGTAATGTGAAAAAGTATGCTCCAATAATTAGAATGTTTGAAATTCTAAGGTCTAAAAAACTTTTTTTGAGTTTATTTATTTTGAAAGAGAGAGAGAACAGTGGAGGGGCAAAGAGAGAAGGAGAGAGAGAATCCCAAGCAGGCTGCATTAGTGTGGAGCCTGATGCAGAGCTTGAACTGACAAACTAAAAGATCATGGCCCCAGCTGAAACCAAGAGGCAGATGCTGAACCAAATGAGCCACCCAGGTGCCGCTGAAATTCTAATATGTTTAACAATATATTATAGACAGATAATTATTTCTAGCCTTCATTCTTTGTGTCTAAGGGATATTGAGCATCTCAAAATCATGAAATATACAATATTATCTTCTAATTGGTGTCACTGTCAACTTTTTGCCAAGGACCATTACAATTTTCAATTTTCACTACCCACTTCTCTGATATTATTCTCATGAAAGTATTCATTTTTATATATTCTCTCCTTATCTAACACAAAATGATATCAATGGCATGTGTCTATAGAATAAATACCAATTATTGTATTTCAAAACCTTATAATATGATCTCTATCTACCTCCCCAAAATTGCTTCCTTCAAACTTACTACAATCAATTATATTTGTTCTTTTCCAAAAATGCCATTTGCATTTCTTTCACTGCACGAATTATATCCCCTTGCCCCAAATGCCTAAAGAACAATTGCAAGGTAAAATATTTACACGTTATTATATCACAGGCATTTTTTATAACACTACTTTTAACATGTGCTAAAAAATGTTTCTTGATAGAAATATTTATTGATAGGAACGTTTAAAAACCCTTCTCTAAAAACCTCCCTTTATGTGCAATAGTACTGATTCTCATGAAACACAAACTCACAAACTGTACTCACAGTAACCAAAGTGCTTTTCCCAATGAAATAATATGGAGTACTCAGTGTACTTCCTGCTGGAGAAAAACATAAGATTGTCTCATTCTTTGTGCTCATAGTTTTAAAAAAAATTAGATGTTTTAAGGAAAATACATTATCCAGAAAAAGTATTCATGTATAATACAGAGGAATGCTTTAAAGATTCTTAATTACTAGGCTTACACTAGTTTAGTAGTTTTAGAATTATTAAGATGTACACTTTTTTTAAGCTGTCATTTTAGTCTCACTGAAAATAATTATTTTTCACCATTATCAGTGGTTCTGAAAACTGTATGAGATTCCCATTACTCCACTCTTCCAATCTATGCTAAATTAAAATCTTCCAGGGGTGCCTTGGTGGCTCAGTCAGTTAAGTGTCCCACTTCAGCTCAGGTCATGATCTCACAGTTCATGGGTTCGAGCCCCTTGTCAGGCTCTGTTCTGACAGCTAGCTCAGAGCCTGGAGCCTGCTTCAGATTCTGTATCTCCCTCACTCTCTGACCCTCCCATGCTCACGCTGTCTCTCTCACTCTTTCTTACAAATAAACAAAACATTAAAATTTTTTTTAAAAATATGTCTTTAAAAAAATTTGCCAAAGAAAATGTAGTACGCAAATTTGTCACAGCACTAACCACAGTGTTAACCAAAGAACAAAATCAATACGTTCCAGACAAGGATAGCTGTTCTAGAGAAAAAATAGGTAATTTTAGATATAGTTTTTCTATAATTAAGTCTTGGGTTTTATTCTAGGTTTATCTTTACATTATGTAAATACTATTAAATTGACAAATATCTTACTGATTCATAAATTAAGAATTGTCATAATTTTATGAAATAGGAATCAAATATACCCAATGATACCTCTGTCAAACTTGTGCTAAATAACACAGTATAGTGGGAAATCCAAATTACTAGGTCAATAAACCTGATTTAGAACCCTGATCCAGCCACCAAACCAGCTCTGTGAACCAAAGCAAATCATAACCTCTTTGACGCCCTTCACTGAAATGATTAGAATAGTTATTCTCTGTCATTCCACACAATCTCAAATGTTAAAATCTATAAAACAACTATGAGCTTCTTTCCCATGATCATATACTATGCAGAGTCAGCCAAATGGCAAAGTCTATGGGCACATTCCCCAAAACTGCTCTCACTTCTGACAAAAACAGAAAGTTTGGAATGTTTCCAAAACACCCTCAAGTACAATAATTCACTGAGAAGTTTCACAGAATTCATTGAAAGCTATGTTCACAATTAGAATTTATAACAGGGAAAGAGTACAGGCCAAAAATCAGCCAAAGGAAGAGGTGTGTAGAGTCTGAGAGGGTTCCAAATGCAAAGCCTCCATTGTACACATGAAGTATTTCTCTCCCAGTATTCAGATGTGACAATATACAGCAAGCATTGTCAATAAGGGAAGCTCACTCAAGCTTCAGTGTCCAGAGTTTTTAACTGGACTTCATTATACAGGTATAATTAACTGATTGTCTACATGGTTGATCTATCCTCCAGATTATCTGATATCAAATGACTTGAAATTTCTACCCTAAATTATTTGATAAGTCTTTTCTAGCATGGCCAGGCTCACCCTAAGATTGCTAGGTATGCTTAGTTCCATTTAAGATCAAATGTGACCAGATCCTCACTCTAAGTAAATATAATACTATAAAGTATGATATAAGCTATCCCTCACAAGCTATGGGCAAAGGCCACACTTCTTTTTGGGAAAGGTTCAATTCTTCACTACACATATTCTATGTTTCCATAGACAGGACATGACTAGGGAACTAATTTTGTCTTAAATTGTTAAGCCTAAATAAAAAAAGAAATGTGTCATATATTTTTTTCTTAGATTCTAGAGCCATATCTGCAGGTGGAAAAATATAAATGTGAGTGTTTTTTTATTTTATTTTTTTACAGTTTATTCATTTTTTGAGAAAGAGAGATGGAGACAGAGAGAGACAGAACAGGAATGGGGGAGCGGCAGAGACAGAGACACACACAGAGAGAATTAGAAGCAGGCTCCAGGTTCTGAGCTATCAGCACACAGCCCAATGTAAGGCTCAAACCCATGAGCCCTGAGATCATCACCTGAGCCAAAGTCAGATGCTTAACTGACTGAATCACCCAGGCACCCCGAGTTGTTTTTCTTTTTATGTCAACGTTTACTTTTTAATAACAAATAAGCTAGTTATTAACAAATACAATATGTATGGAAATGATGTATGTATTATCTGAGAGAAAGACTTATTGGCTATCTTCTTCTACTTATCCCCAAAACTTCCATATTGGACTTATAATTCTATTAACAAAAATTTATTTATTTCCCTATTCAGTAGTGTTTATTGAAGGCTTACCACGTGCACTAAATCCTGAACAACAAACAGGAGAGAAAAGTTTCCTAATCTAGGCAGTAAATATATAAGGAAATACATAAGATAATTTGAGCTACTGATAATGTTATTTAAAAATATATTAATACTCATTGGTTATAAGAGGCAGTTACACTATATGAAGTAGGCAGGGAAGGCCTTTCTAAAGGTGTCATTAGGGCTAAGTCATGAACAATAAGCAGCCATATGAAAAACCAGAAGAAAAAGTTTCCTAACAGATGAAACAATATATGCAAATCATCTAAGATGGGTGTGAGCTAGTATGTTAGGGCAGACAGAAGGCTAGAATGGCCTTGAGCACAGAAGAGAGGTGAGGGCTTCACAACAGATTAGGGAGGAAGGCAGTCTGGGTCATTTGTTAATACCTTTCAGGCAAGTAAAAAATGTACACGTCATTGGAGAGTGACATGCTTAAATATGCATTTTAGGAAAATCATCCTGACCACTCTGCCAAGAATTCACTGTGAGAAAACATTTTCTAATGGATCCTAACAGTCATAATGGCATGCACTGTCTTACACATGAAAAGCCTGAGAGTTAGAAGAATTAAATAAGTGGCCTGAAACCATGATACAAAAAGTTGTAGAACCAAGATTTAAATATGCTTGCCTGAAGAATAAAAGTTTCTCCAAGCTTCCCTTCAAGTGGTATGAGTGACTGAGTATGTGGGGGCCCTGGAGGGAGGGCTGGTTGGGAGTTCTTGGTAGCTATTAAAGGAAATCCTCTCAAATACCAAGAACTGTTGTTTGTTTGCTTAAGGCTACTAGCATTTTACTAGATGTTTGGACATATTTACAGTTTTGAAAAAGAGGTCTAGACTGGCTTTCTTAAAATTTCCCAGTTACACTCCCATTTTTTCTATGTTCTATAGAATCTCAAACTAGTTAACTAATCCCTTTGGGCCACAATTCACTTTCCTTTAAAATGAAGGGTAATCATTCCTGATATAACTGCTTTTCTATCTGTAATTCCTTTCACACACAAATAATCCTTCCCTATGCCCTTTGAATATGTTAAAGTGTAACCTTTCAAATTTTGCTTGACATTTCTTTATTTTCCACAGTTGCAAATTGAACCACATTCCTTTCCTATTTACATTACCACCTAGGTCCAATTAATGTTCCATTCTTCATGAAGACTCCCTCATCTTCATGTGCTTAACATTAACTTCTGTAAACTAAAATATCACTAACATTAGGATGGGGATTATAGAGTGCACTTGTGATGAGCACTGGATGTTGTATAGATGTGGTAAATAACTATATTGTTCACTTGAAATTAATATTACACTGTGTGTTAACTGGAATTTTTTTAAGTTTATTTATTAATTTTGAGAGAGAGTGGGGAGGAGAGGGCAGAGAGAGAGGGAGAGAGAGAGAATCTCAGACAGGGTTCTATCTCACAAACCAAGAGATCATGACCTGAGCCAAATCAAGAGACCTGACGCTTAACCTACTGAACCACCCAGGTACTCCAACTAACTAGAATTTAAATAAAAACTTTAAAAAGCTACTAATGTCAATTTTTCCCATGTAGCTTATAATATTAGTCTTACATCATTTTGAAAGTAAATATGGTGTATTATTCTCCCTTTGCAGCTCCTATAGCACTTAGCACATACATTAATAATTTAATTTAATCAACTAATATTTATCAAAAACTTCTGTATGTCAGATACTGGGCAAGTAACTCACTGTCTCAAATTTTGAACTTATTGACTAGAACAGTGTAATATATAAGTTAGAGAGTTTTCTGACTTAATGAGAAATCCGTTGTTAAATTAAATAATTTTTATATTTCATTTGTTAAGAATATCATATAGTATAGCTGGTTGGGAAGCAAAATAATTGCACTTCCTGAATCATGTCCATATTAATGTACTTTGTATTAAAATACAAAGAAATACAACCTCATAAGCAGAAGTAGCACATGAGAAGCAACTGCAGGGTACATTTTTTCCTTCATAAAATAAGAACTTCCTATTTGAAAGATTAAACTAATATTGCTTTATGTGATGGAAAGAATTCTATTTTAATGATTAAAATAAAAATAGTGTTACATCATCCCAAGAAGAACAAACATTTCACCAACATTAATGTATGGACACAACTAGTTTAGAAGTATTTTATCATCAAAGCAATATCTTTAGTGCTTCAATATCTGTAGTGATCTATAAAGATATATACAACTCCCTTGGGTCAAAAGGTGAGGGGCTTGCAAATGAGGAAATACCAACCATTGTTTGATCTCAAACTATTTTGGTAAAAGGTCAGGGGTTGAGCAACCTAGCTCCTCCTGGCTATAGCAAGCCCCTGAGATGTAAATCTTTAATGAACATTGTGATTAGAATGGTCAAACATGTTCTTCAAGCAACTGTTAAGCAACCCCTAATGCAAAATTCTTGCTTCTGTGCACTGGCTTCGCCCTTCTCCCTATATAAACCCTGAGCTATGGCTCGGCGGGGCTTGGCTCTCTTCTGAGGACTTTTCAGGTGCTTCTGAGGGGCCGTCAGGCCTAAAATAAACCAGAACAACCAACTCCTTTTGTGTTTTGTGGGCTTTGTTCTCGGTGATTCTCCTTTGGAAAGGAGGTCCTATCCTATTTTAAAACATATAATATTAACATATACTCTATAATAAAAACATATATAGTCATACCATGAATATATTCATAATTATCAAATACATGTCAATATTAACTCCATCTAAAATGTAGAGAACAAGAAAATATCATTAGGGCGCAAATTAGAAAACTATTTGTCATAGATGAGAATTCAGCCAAAATAGAATTCGTTCATTTCTTTAGTTTGGTATGTTTGCTAACTTATTGATTGGATATAAAGATTTTCAAATGAACTTATTCCTTTGTTTAGATCAATATATGATTTAGACAAATATTTTTATTTCATCTAAATCACTTGCAAAATTAAAGACAAAACTGAAATACCTTACCCTATCCAACTACTGACATCAGTTTTTACTCTACACACCTAGGCTACACAGAACTCTAAGTAAATAAAAAGCTGCATTTTTAAAAAATTCTTTAATGTTTATTTATTTTTGAGAGAGACAGAGTGTGAGTGGAGGAGTCAGAGAGAGAGGGAGGCATGGAATCGGAAGCAGGCTCCAGGTTCTGAGCTGTCATCACAGAGCCTGACACAGGGTCCGAACTCATAAGCCCTGAAATCATGACCTGAGCCAAAGACAGACACTCAACCAACTGAGCCACCAAGGCACCCCTAAAGAGCTGCATAATTAACAGAAATCTAGTTGAATATTCAAAAACCCATCAATACAAACCAAACAATTAAACTTACTAATGTGTAAATTAATGGAATTTATAATGATTGGGGGAATATAAATGATGAAGATTTTAAAAATGTAGGTTTAAATAAACATCAATTAAACAAACTAAAGTTTTAAATGTAATTATAGTTGCTTTACAATACTATTATAAACTTTTTTTTTTACTCTAGCAACTCATTTTTCTTTCATTCTTATGATTACAGTTTGAGATTTAATTTTATGATTACCCAAAATGCATTCATTAAGCAATTTTCCCCTTGTTTCTTTTTTGGCTTCATACCATATCATTACATTTGTGGGGGAACAATGACCATTATTAATTCTGTGAACAGCATGATTATTCTTTGGGATCAAAGTATTAAAAGGCAAATGAACAAAAGATTTGATACAGCTCCATTTTAATTTGTTTGCATTTTATGCATAATACCCGCAGATAAATCACACAGTCAACATCAAATCAACCTATTTTTATGAAGCTATTGTTTTAATCATTTTTCTATAAAGTGCACTACTGTTTCTAAAAGACTCAAAGTTTTCAAATGGGCTTCTCTGAGGAAAGTCTTGGAGAATGATGAAATAAAAAGTCTTTTGTGTCTTAAAATGAACAACCCAAAGTAATTTGGAATGTTGAAATGAAGTCCTACCTAGTGGTTCCCTTCTTCCCTAATTATCCAGCATCCTAAATACCACATGTGTGTGTAGTGGTGGCTTGGCAAGACTGGTTTCCCAGACTTCAGCTACAGCTACTCAGCCCTCATGTAATATTCCTTGACCACAGGAGGCATATGTTTTGTCATTGTTAGGTCTCTGCTCCTGCTGCATTCTTTAAGACTTTGACATTGGCTTGGCCAACAGTCCTAGGTACACCCATGCCCAACTGTCTGGGCTGGGCTAAACATCTTCATCGTGTCCTCACATCATTTAGACTTATTTCTGTTTTAGCACTTTTTACTGCATTGCAATCAGGTTTTGAATTATTTATTGTCCCTAACGAACTTTAAACTTTTTGGGAGCATGTAGAGAGAGCACAATGTCTCATACTTCTTAAATGGATTGTCTATTTATTAGATGTGTGTCCCTAAGAAAGTCACGCCATCATAAATGAAACTTTAATTCTCCTCCTAGCACATGGAGATTGAAAAAGGTTGTCAATTAAATATTTTAAAGAGAGTGACAATGACAACTTCTCCTCACATGGCTAGACCTAAATTATAGAAACTTAGAATTAGTTCAAATATTTTCAGACAAAATAAGAACACATTTCAAAAACATTATAAAAATAAAACGGTAAGATGTTTTGAATAATTATGAAAATCAAATAATTTAAATGTACTCTCGGTGGCAAAATAATTTCTATTGAGGTTAAATGTCTCATCTTTCCACACATAATTAACAGGCAAATATATAAAAACTAATAGAAATCTATGTGAAGACACAACTAATAAAGTAATAATAATCAAATATCTTGAATGTAAAGATCATTAATGGCTTAATACTATTGTATTTAATGCAATACTACTGTTTAAAATTTAGTGCCAAATTTAGTACCAAAAGATATACTGAATCTATATTTATCTTTATGAGAGGAATCCATTTTTTTATTTTCTCATTTCAGCTTCATCACCCATTCACCCTATGAAATATCTTTTTGTTAACTACTTTCTGAGACATTCAGAATACTTATAACAACTATTGATGCTTTTATATGAGAATCTCTCTCATTCTTAACCATGCCATATACATCCCAATTTCTATAGAAAGTTCAACTGCCATTTATTTCAAAGGTTTCCATCACACCATCTTAACTGTTATCACCAGTCGTTCTCTCCATATCAGGCAAACAGCTCCCCTGATATACCATTGTACCTCTTCTCTTATATTCAAAGTATTTCATCTACTTCATAACCACTAATCATGTGGGAAAACAGTTCAGTCTTTGATGCCCAAGAGATGTGACAAATTTTTCAGAGTGTGCTTCACATGGTTATCTCATATTGAGGAAAGATTAGTTTTGTTTCATAACCTCAAACTTTTGTCCCCTTTTTTTAATAGATGGACATTATCCTATATATTACAGAGTCTCCAAGAGTTATTTTACAGCCATGTTACCGGGTTTTGACCTTCAAACCACCCTGTATAAATCTCCAACATTATCTCCCCCTATCCAGATAATCAGAAATCCATAAATAAAGATGACAATACAAAATGAAAAAAGCTTCTGAGTCACAACATGAAGGAGTGCTGCCTGAGTGACTTGCCAAATCCACACTGGATTGTGTGTGTTGTGTTTAAGCAGTAGAGTTTTATTGGTTTACTTTTTAGCATCACCTAACCCCAGTTTATCCTAATAAATTATCATTCTGTGTTTACTCTTACTTCATATGCTTATTCTTCTAATTTCATCTTTAAATTCTGAAATTTCCTAACTGTCCCTCTAGTATAGACTTTAAATAGTCCTTGTTCCTATCCTTTAGCAGGTCTCTATATCTTTTTATCATTGGCATTATTGACTCTCATATTGGCAGTGTACTTTGTGTACAACTTCCCTAGGAGAATTTTATAAGTTGTTTCAAATGTTACGGATTCAAGTTGTTGTTTTTTTTTAATTTGCACATTGTAAGTGATATCCATAAACACTGCAACATGTGACAAGAAACGAGTTACTATATATTTATGTTATAGAATATATTACTCTTCCTTGTAGAGAGACTTTAAGAACATAAATTCATTGACACCAGAATTCATTTCTTATTTGCATTACAATCAAATGTGTTTGGCAAATTTATGATGTACTATTTTGGTAATAACAGTAACTTAGACAACTATGTCTGAAAGCTGGTCCAAATTTACCATACTAAAATATTAATTTACTGTGCAATTCTAAGCTGCAGAATCAAGGTGCATTATCTTAAGCATATTTGTTACATGGCAAAGTTGAGAATTCAATGAGCTTATGTCCTTAATGATGTTTTAGTCAGACCAAGTCTTAACATATAATTTTCAAAAGCCAGTAGGTATATAAAGATTGATTTCCATATTGCAATTAGAGTTATTTTAACCCATTCTGTCATCTGCCAAAAGTATACAGTATAGTGAGAGGACACATCTTTTTTTTGTGAAATTCTAATTTTGACTGTGTAACCTAGCTTTAGATCACTTCTTAAAGACTTATGTTCCCTGTCTATAAAATGGAAACAAGCAGCCTTGCTAACTACCTCACACTGGATGTTAGGACAAAATTCTGAAAAAAAATTATACAATGTTTTCCAAATATTACTTCTTAATTCTTGCTACCAAGTCAAGTATGCATTTTAGTTCTGCTATACCTAATAATAACATGCCCATTCACAAAAAAGATCTATTGTTAGGCAGAGATTAGCTCAGTGCCAGCAGATTTAGGATTTTCCTGAAACCTCAAATTATTAAATTCCAAGTAATGCCATAAATACCTGAAAAGTGATGCTCAATGAATAATAAGTTTTAAATAAATACTTGCCAAGTGAATGAATGAAAAAAATTTATTGATAGGAAAAACAAAGAGCTAAATGGAAAGGAAAATTAGAGATGAAACAAAAAATTGTGATGAGGAAAAAAGATAATGATGTTATTTTTATTATTTACCCTATTTCCATTTAAGAAAATAGTTTTTAAAAATTTAACTACAAATATCTTTCTATGGAAATTCATTATTCACACTTAATTTCCCTACTTATTGTCTATTTCAAATCATTTATTTAATCAGTAAAAACACTCATCTCAGTTACTACTGTCTCCAAGAAAATGTTACCTGGAGTTCTACTGGGTTTCCTACACCTAAGCAGAACATGTTATTCACAAAATTCTTAATGTAAGTCCTATCACTAAATTTTTGGCAACATTTATTTCTATGTAATGTCTAGTTATTTGCTTTAATTCCATCTCTCAGATGTTATTTTTTTCAACAAATTGACAGCTTTTGATGTGCTTCTGCTATTTTCCTTGGAAACCATGGCTCTTTTCTATTTATATATCACTGATACAATCCATTTTTCAGTAGAATGATTTAGGATTCTGCTACCCAGATAATTTATCTACCACTTTTACCTAATTATACCAGTGCTGTACAGTATTGACTGATAGTTTGGCACGTGTTCAGATTTTGGATAGCAAAGCTTTTTATGGAGCTAAATTTCAGTAAAAGTGAGATTTTATTACCTAGTCATTATGTTGGTGGGATATAATCCCCTCTCTGAAAATTAGCTCCAACAACACATTAATATTATTTTATAACTTCAAATATAATATAAGTCTATGAGGAAGTATGTATGAATTGTCTATTTTACTCTATCTGCAAGCTAACCTTTAGCCTGCCACAGTTTTATATTTGCTAGGAAAATACACAAGACTTTGGGTCAGACACAAAAAACTTTATTACTCACACAAATAGCAATAGCTAGAGTGTCAGTATTTTTTGTGTAGTATGTGTGCTAATTTCCTAAGTACCAATTCCCACAAGCCAACACAAAGAGAGCCATGTGATATGTGTGCATGCACTTGGTTGTATTACAGAAGACAAACCTGGCTTAAGGGATACAGGTAATATGGTAATATGCAAATCTTTGATAATGGATAGTAAGCATACCTGCAGTGTGTTTCATAATAAGACACTACATCGTCCAAGTCTGTCCAAAATTAAACATTCTTGAAAAACATTCTGGCATAAAGTAGTGAGTGCCTCTGTAAGAGGTAACAAGCATGAGGGATCCATGGAGAATATTGTTTTCTTTTGTTTTTGTTTTTGTTTTTTTTAAACAATATCCAACTCTTTTCTAGAGTATCTTCAGTTTTGAAGAATTTTCTCATCCCTATAACAACCTGTTGGCTTCCCTGATTAATTTGACTGGCATAGGCTAGGAAAAAAATCCATCCAATTCATCCTACACAGCATTTAATTAAGGCTACTAACAAGTCTCTGAGCAATGACATGAGGCTGAGTTGCAGAACTGAATTCAACCATAACTCCCTGGGTCCAGACCCAGATGACGGAACAAATCCTACAACTCATCAAGGACATCTTTAAAAAGCCTAGTGGCTTTCTGTATTGACCTTCCCTCTTGACCCACAACATTAACTCAGGTATAGCAGGAAGTCTTAAAGATTGCACAAATTCCGGCAAGGAGAAAGTCTATGGCAAATCTATCACCTATGATTACCCTGGTGTGTGAGTTGAGGCTAACCTGAATCTGTCAAGAGCCAAAGTCATAGCATTGGTCACTGCAGTTGAAGGCAGGGAGAAATTCTATACCACTTTTTTGAGCTGGTGGTTTCCATTGTAGGGATAACTTCACACAAAATGCACATTAATAACAAGTCACTTATTCCTCTGTGAAAACCGTCCAGTAACCATGGACAACCTAAATTTGGATAGAGAGCTCTATAGTCATCTGATAGCTACATGATCTATGGGCAATACTTCCTATACTGGTAATATAGACCACATCTATAATGCGTTTCCAAAAGGGAAGCAAGTTAATTTCTGGATTCTACACAAATAATGTAATACCAGAGCCACATACGGTGCTCAGGAATGAAAGTGTTTTTAACCATTGTTACCTTTTCCAAATGGGGAACACAAATTGACAATGCCTTCAACATGGCACCTTCTTTGGCTGACTTGGATTTAACTGTTACAGCAGCAAATTTTCTAAGGAGTCCACATTAATCCATATCGCTTGCTGCCCCACTGCCATAACATCTAAGTTCTCACCTGGTTTCATCATAAAGGCTAGGACCATGATCCTGGGTAGCAGGACTTTGAGCCAGAATTCACCTAAAAAAATCTGGGTCAGTGCCTCATTCTCTAGTGGGTCAACTTCATTAGCACTGTAAATCTAATACATGTCAGTATGAGCCTGAATATCAGTCACGACTTCATCTATAATTTACTATGGGTGTCTCTCTCAGAAATCTCACAGAGTCAAAGTACCCTTCTAGCCTCTAGAACCCACTAAAAAATTACTCTGAGACATTTTACTGTCATATCTAAATATATATAAGGTTGGTAGACTGCAGAGGGACTGAACCATTAAAAAAAACAAATTCTGCCATTATTCCATAAGTATTATATTCTCAGGGCTTTCATTTCCCAAATAAGCCAGCTAGAGCTGAAATGATTCACCTGGACTCTGTCTATTGCAGTCACCAATTCCTCTACCTTCACCTTCAGTGTGTGTGCAAGATTATGTAACTGTTTTTCAAAGGGAGTAGAATTCTGTCCATCCAGGAAAAATCTTGGTTCTCTGTATTTAAACTAGACATACTTTAGACTGACAACCACAAAGTCAAAGGAATTCTCTTTCCCAACTTGTGAAGAGGAGGGCTTGCCAAACCTCTGTACTGTCAAGAAGATCTATTTCCTAGTATTCCATCTGCAGCCACCTTTCCAATACCTCCTTATTAAAAAGCGATTGAACTGAGAACCACTTATTGTCTGGTTGACCATGTAATCTGGCCAACAGGTTTGCTACCAATTCCTGCAGACTTTCCTCAAATCCTGTTAATAAATCCTCATCCATTCCCTTCCAGAAATAAGATTTCTGTCAGCATCCTATCCTCATAGACAAAACTGTCAGTAACTATGAAGGGTCTAAGATTTTACCTTTCTTATAAACTAACAAATTACTGGCCACACTTTCATGGATACTCACAGAAGCAATAAGATTCCTGGGTAAGAGAAAAAGGACTTCATTACTCACAGTTATAGCCATACCTAGAGTATCAGCCTTTTCTAATGCCAATTCTGAGTCTAATTTTCCACAGGGAAATGCAAACGGAGACAAGTAACATCTGTACATGAACTGGGTTGCATTACAGAAGAGAAGCTGTAAACTTAAAAAATGAAATATTTTACAGTGGGTAGTAATCATGCCTTTCCTTACTTCCAAAGGGAGACATGTCTCTTCTAAGGCTATTCTCTATACAAATATCTTTGAAAAGACAGTCTGTAACAAAGACAGTGACTATGCTCATAGGACATGGAAAAACACTAGAGGCCCATGGAGTAATAATTCCCATCAAAGTGCCAGAGTGAATGTTCTCAATAGTATTCCTTCATTTATACTATTATTTCACACTTTTAAAAATATGGACCTTATTCCATTTCTTAAAACCATTAATCACAAAATAAATGCTCTAATTAAAAAGAAAAATTACAAGAGTTATATTCCTGATAGAACAGTATGCAGAGCAATATATTGGTTGATAATACTTTTGGGAATACACCTGTTTCCAATGTCATGACTTACTGCTTCACTGACAATACACACTATTCCAAACACATTGTACTGTATTTAGTTCTCCAAATTTGCAATACTCTTCAGTACTATATTTTGTACATACTAATCCTGCTTCTTCCAATATTTCTGTCAACCAGAGTGATTTTTAAAAATTTTTAAATGTTTTATTTATGAGAGAGAGAGAGACAGTGTGAGCAAGGGAGCATCAGAGAGAGACGGAGACACAGAATCTGAAACAGGCTCCAGGCTCTGAGTTAGCTTCCAGCACAGAGCCTGACACAGGGCTCGATCCCACAAACCATGAGATCAGGACCGGAGCCGAAGTTGGATGCTTAACCGACTGAGCCATCCAGGTGCCCCAGAGTGGTATTATTTTGTCTATAAAACATCATTTCTAGAAAATCCTTCCTAATGACAGTGAGTTATATGTCTTTATGCCTAAACACAACTCTATCATATAACTTAGAGCAATATATGATAATCTTCACCTT
This sequence comes from Crocuta crocuta, assembly GCF_008692635.1. Lineage (NCBI taxonomy): Eukaryota > Metazoa > Chordata > Mammalia > Carnivora > Hyaenidae > Crocuta > Crocuta crocuta. The sequence continues at coordinate 85,317 of NW_027530183.1, forward strand.
AATTGTCCTCCCTTCACCACACACAGTC
>NW_027530183.1:85390-111661 GCF_008692635.1 Crocuta crocuta
CAGACCATAACACACACACACACACACACACACACACACACACACACACACAACACCAATAATCACTGATTGATATGATATACTACTTAGAAATCAACAGATTTTCAATGGAGAATGTATTGAAAAAATAGATGCCTAAATAGTATGTTTTAATAAGGTTTGCACCCTTATTATCCCATGTCTTACATAATGAAGTAGTTATCACCTCTATTTTTTCATTTCTTTTTTGTTAGATTTTTTATTTTTTTTTTTATTTTTTTTTTTATAATTTTTTTTTTAATGTTTTTATTTATTTCTAGGAGAGAGAGAGAGACAGCGTGAGCAGGGGAGGGTCAGAGAGAGAGGGAGTCACAGACTGAAACAGGCTCCAGGCTCTGAGCTGGCAGTCAGCACAGAGCCCGACGCGGGGCTCGAACCCACGAACCGCGAGATCATGACCTAAGCGAAAGTCGGACGCTTAACCGACTAAGCCACCCAGCTGCCCCATTGTTAGATTTTTTAAAATATTTATTTGCTTCTTTGATTTACTTTTAATTGTGGTAAAATACACATAGCATAAAATTTACCACCTTAACTATTTTTAAGTGTACAGTTCAGTGGTATTAAGTACATTCACATTGTTGTGCAGCCATCACCATCATCCATTTCCAGAACCCTTTTCACCTTGCAACTAAAACTCTGTACCCATTAAACAACAACTCCTCATTTACCCTCTCCTGAGCCTATGTTCATAGTAGCATTATTCATAAAAGCCAAAGGTAGAAGCAACTCAGTGCTCATCCACAGATGAATGGATAAACAAAATGTGGTGTATATATATATATATATATATATATACACACATATATATACACATATATATGGTAATATTATTCAGCCTTAAAGGTAAGTAAATTCTGACAAAACAAACCTTGAAGACATGCTAACAAAAATAAGTCACAAAAAAACAAATACTGTATGATTATAATCATATAAGGTACTTAGAGTAGTCAAATTCATAGAGATAGGAAGTATTCTTCCATTTCTTTAGTGAGTTCCACATACTATGATCAGATGAAGCATTTTAAACATCAGATTAATGTCTTTTTCTTAGATTAATGTCTTTTAAACACCAGATATCATATAACTTGTCAATTCAAAAAGCTGTAATACCTTTTAATAAAATTAAGAATCTATTCTAAGATTATTGATACAATATTCAGAATGCTATACAATTTAATCTTGAAATAGCTTCTTTTAAATGACCTATAAAACATATCACACCATGCTCTAATATCACTTAGACATTCCCCTTCTGTATCCCCACTCATATATCATCCTTTCCACAAAATAGCTTTCTTCTTCCATTACCGACTATTTCATTGTTACTCAAATTTTAAACCATTTCTCATCGTTCCTTTCAAAGCAAGGTACACATTTTCAAATTTTTATTGAACAACTTACATAGACTAAGACATAGCATTATGTGGTCATATAAGCCTTAAGTTGTGAGTTTTTAGTTTAGATTTAAGCATCTTTTGGCTCACTGATAGAAGAAACTGCATCCTCTAGTCCTGTGTACCCCAAGAAAGCAAATGGCAATTAAACAGGACAAGTGTATTCCAACAGTCCAAAAATTACCATTGACTAGTATTTAAACAAGATATCAGCTCTCAGAGACCCATATGTATAGGTTCATATGTAAAAAGATTTTTAGATTGATTTTAGTTTATTAGTTTATTTTTGTATTTTCTCTTCTGAATATATGTGTTAGGGTGAATTCATTAGTGTTTTTCGTTTGTTTTGTTTTTTGAGAGAGAGTTAAAGCTGGAGAAAGAGGAAGAGAGAGAGAATCTCAAGAAGGCTCCAAGTCCACCATGCAGACCGAAAAGGACTCCCTCTTATAACCATGAGACCATGACCTGAGCCAAAATCAATAGTCAGACACTTAACCCACTGAGTCACCCAGGTGCCCCTCATTCATTAGTGTTCTAAATTAATTCCAATCATGTTCATTTTTTTCCTAAGTTATCCACATTAGTTTATAGTAACTTAACACATGAAATGCTCTAAGGATGATTTTTCACATGGTTCTCACCAAATTATTACCAGCAAAAAAAAAAAAAAAAAAATCTTTGGTATCACGTGACCTTTGATGTAACCCTGATCCTAACACTGGGCTCAGTTTATAGTACTACTAACTTGGTCTGTTCATCCATAATAAAAACAGCTTGAATTAGATGATCTCCAATACTCTTATAACTTCAAATTATTCCCAATCCTAATAATATAATATAATTAGACAATATTTTTGCTGCTATGTTGCTTTTACATTAGCCACTTTTATAAATATTTTCTTCAGTTAATTACTACTCATTTTTTGTTTTTATATGTATAAACTCCTCTTCATATTTTGAATAATGAAGTTAAATCACTATGTAAAGTGAAGTAAAATGTGTAAAACATCATGTGTTAAGGCATAGTAATGATATATAAACAAATTTTATTTACCTAATCAATTATAGATACTAATATAATGGAGAAATATAAAATCAAAAGGGTTAATTACAGAAGGGCATATTATCTGTATACTTCACAATTTTGTGATAAAAAAAGACAATACAGGGATTATTTTCTGGAAGAATAATGGATTTCTTGGAGCAGGGATATTTTAAGGAGATTAATTGAATTCATTTTCTCCAACCATCTCCCCAAAATATAGACAAGATGATCACATACCCTATAAAGCTATATGCAGCTGTACCTTATATGATGCTAGAACATCAGAATAAAATTAGACAATTATTTATAGGCAAGGTTTGGGTTTATTCTGAATAATTCATGGTCAAAATTAAATATTCCACCTCCTGCAATTTCACATGCTTCAAAGGGAAATGATAATATAAAATAAAAATAACAATAAAAAAAAGGAGTTTTAAATTTGCAGAATCCTTTGCAACCATGATTAAAATGTTATGTGCATAAGGTAAAGCTTTTGAATGTCTTTCATACAAGAAAAATATCTGAAAAGCTTTTATCCTTTAAAAAGGATTGTTTAAAATGGGCTATCTTAAAAGAATGTGTAATAAGCTAGAAAATAAAACGCAAACTGTGTGATTTTTATAAGCAAATTTCCCACAGAAGGCATACAAAACACATTAAATTTTGAATTATGTTCAAATTTACTCTTAAAGCTGATGTAGATGGCCACAAGCACATAAAATATGTGAATGCATTTATTTTTAATTCAAGATCATTATACCCTCTTCTTGATGTTTTGGTTATACAATGTGAAAGCAACCTACCATCAATGGTAATTTTCTAGAAATCAATGAAAATCAACAGACAATTTTGGGGGCTTTGAGATCTGGCTTTAGAAGCTCTAAAAACCTACCCTCTTATTCTCATATGCTTAATTTAAAAACACCCCCTTTGATGTGGGAAGAGTGACATCTTCACAGAAACCGCAGATGTGGAAAGATCAACTTGAAGCTGTAAAGAAAGATGTAGGCACCTGCCACGCCAGGCACAGCAGCCAACACAGCCCAGAGGTCCATGTGGTAGCAGATGCCGACGCCAGGTCACTCTGATAACTAACATGTTTCCTTGCGTACTGTTTTTTTCTATATCAATATATATATATATAAAATATATAGAAATATATATATAAAATATATAGAAATATATATATAAAATAAGCAAGAACTAAACAAGAACACAAACACTTGCATTTATTTGATTAAGGTTTTATAAATAATTCTGTGAGGTAAAGCTCCTAAAACTAAGAAATTAACCAAAAATTATATGATGCTGTGATATTTCTCTAATTTGTATCAAATAAACTGCCAAAAGTTTTATTATGCCAGATCATTCTCAAGTTTTTAAAACACTAAGGTCGTATTATGTTTAAACATGCTGCTAAGAAAATAAACACATATTTGTCTTTTCCAAATGTCTTAAGGAAAGAACAACTAAATATTTTATAGTAGTAATGAATATACAAAACCACAATTTTTTTTCCTGTAACACAAGGGGTTAGTAACTACAGTCAGAGAAGAATTCTAAAATATATTATCTGTCCAATCATTACTTTGTTGTAACCTTATAAAACATTTTAAATGGCTCTGCTCCCCCCATGATCCTAGACTGAGTGCTTTCAAAAACCCTCAGGAGTCTAGCCTTCAGTGAAATCCCCATTTTCTAAAACAAATCTTTCTTTTAACTGAATAATAATGAATGCACAAATTATTCAAATTTATCACCAAGGTATTAAGAGGAAAATTTATGGTTATGTAGTAAAATAATTCATCCTAATAAATTATGGATTAAGTTCATCTATCATATATTTATAGTTTGAAAATGGCAGCTTTGGAACAATGTCTGAAGGCCAAGCAGGTGACAGCCAATGAGATATACATACTGTTCCTTTACCCTAAAAAATAACCCTTCCGTAAGCACAAAGAGCCTGAAATTACAAAATCAGAGACTCATTTACCTGGGGGAAAGCTAAGACTTTCAATGTTACCAGTTTTCAGGAAGGCAAGGCTAAATAAAAGAGTGGAGACAGACTTTGCCAACAACTTTAGAGTTCTGTTTAAAAATGGTGGGGTTTTTTTGCCTATCACTGTAAAAATAGTACTATCTCTTATATGTCAAGAAATACTTTAGCAGCTTCTTGTTCATTAAAATGTAATTCCTCAGCACTTTTTAATTTATTTTTTTTGTTTTTTACTTATTTTAGGGACAGAGAGAGACACAGCACGAGTGGGGAAGGGTCAGAGAGAGAGTGAGACACAGAATCTGAAACAGGCTCCAGCACCTGAGCTGTCAGCACAGAACCCCATACAGGGCTCAAACCCAGAAACGATGAGATCATGACCTGAGCCAAAGTAGGACACTCAATGACTGAGCCACCCAGGTGCCCCTCCTCAATGAATTTTAAATTTTTTAAGTTATTTTCCAGGCTTACTGAGGTATAATTGAAAATAAAAATTGTAGGGGCACCTGGGTGGCTTAATCGGTTAAGCGTCCGACTTTCGCTTAGGTCATGATCTCGCGGTTTGTGGGTTCGAGCCCCATGTCGGGCTCTGTGCTGACTGCCAGCTCAGAGCCTGGAGCCTATTTCAGAGTCTGTGTCTCCCTCTCTCTCTGACCCTCTCCTGCTTACGCTGTCTCTCACTCTCTCTGCTAGAAATAAATAAAAATATTTAAAAAAAAGAAAATAAAAATTGTACATATTTAAGGTTCACAATGTTTTTAAACATATACATTGTGAAATGGTTGCCATTCTCAAGCTAATGAACATATCATCTCACATAGTTACCTTTTGTGCGTGTGTGTGTGTGTGCAATAAGAAAACTTAAAATCTACTCTCTTAGCAAATTTCAGGTTTACAATACAGTATTATTATCTATAATCACCTTCAAGTCTTTTAAATCCTTGTCTTGAAAGAGAAAATTAAGAAGGGTGTTTTTTAATTCAATATTTAGTTGAAGGGATTACAGAACACAGTTAAAAGACTCAAATAACAATAAGGTTAGGGCTCTGGACCCTCAGTCTTCTTCCTTAAAATGCTCATGTAATTAAGAAATGTATCTCAACATAGTAAAGGCCACATATAACAGGCCCACAGCTAGTGTTATCTCTAGATCAGGAACAAAACAAGGTTGCCCATTCTCACATTTCTTTTTAATACTGGAAATCCTAGATAGAGTGATTAAATGAGAAATAAAAAGTATCAAAATTGGAAAACAAGTAAAATTTTCTGTTTGCTAAGACATGATCATATACATAGAAAACCCCAACAATACTACCTAAAAATTGTTAAAGCTAATAAATGGATTCAAATTGCAATATACAAAATCAATACATGAAAATTGGTTGCACTTCTATACATTAGTAGCAAATTACCTGAAAACATAAAGAAGACAAACCCAGTTACAACAGCATCAAAAAGAAAAATACTTAGGAATAAATTTAACCAAGGAGGTGAAAGATCTCTACACTGAAAACATTAATGAAAGAAATTGTAGACAATACAAATAACTGGAAAGATGTATTCATGGATTGAAAGAAATAATATTGTTAAAATGTTCATACTCCCCAAAGTGATCTACGAATTCAATGCAACCTCTATCAAAATTCCAATGACATTTCTCACAGAAAGAGAAAAAGCAATCCTAAAATTTACAGAACAACAGACCCTGAAGAGCTAAAGTAATCTTGAACAAGAAGACCAAAACTGGAGGCATCATACTTCCTGATTTTAAACTACATTACAAAGTAATAGTAATCAAATCATTGTGGCACTAGCATAATAACAAATACATATATCAAATTTTGATAATGTACTTTTTTTCTTTTTCTGGTCTTTAGAAATTTAGGTGAGACATACTGTTATTTTTGAAATTTTATCAAATTTATGTAGTAGGTAAGGACTCTGAATTAGGAAAGATGAACAAAATACAATAGTACATTTATATTCCTTTTGGCCTTCCCCCAACTCATAATTTTGAATTTGTTATTTTATATTATTATTATTTCTGCTACTGTTGTTGTTATTGTTACCTTGACCAGGCTTATAACATTTGTCCTGTTTTATATTCTGATACAATCCTATCAACCAAATATGAATGGATAAGGTTTTGCTTAAAAACACGGATTAGCTATAAATACACACACACAGACACACACACACACACACATTACACCACATACCATGTATATTTAATCTAATCCATTCCCTCCCCCCCCTTTTTTTTTTTACATAATCTTATTCATTCATACCCAGGTAGTCTGAATTTAATTTGTTTTTTATTTCTCTTATAAGCAATCATGGGTGTCATCTTACCTAAGTTTCTGTCTGAACACTTAGATTGCCTCTAGTTGAGTGAAAACCCAGATGTATAAACTCTCAGATTATGTTTCTTTGTTCTTCAGAACTTTGTATCTATTAATTCATTATAAGTATTATATATTCTTCTGTAAAAGTCTGAGAAATGTTTCCCCTTTGAAAAGGATGTGAGCTTAATGTCTGAAAAATTACAGAATTCTTTTTTTATTCCTGATTTTCAGAAATTTTATAGGTACTCCCTATAACAGTTTGCATCACATTTCTTGAGATACTATGTAAGCCTTGTTTTTGTTTCCTTTCAGTAATTTTTGATATTAGTATTTTGGGACTTTTTTTTTTCCTGTTCATTTCTGTTAAATTCTTTACTTCAAAGACCTCATCCTGATCATTTTCAATGTTGTTGTCCATTGAGTTTGTCCTTACCAAGGGTTTTAATTGTTGTTATTTCCCTCTGTGTTTACTTGGACTATTTTCTGGAAGTTTTCGTCTCTGTCACCAACTAAGTTTTCAGTCATAACTTCTATACTTATGTTTAATCCTGCAAAGATCTTGCTTTTTTTTTTTTTTTTTCCTTTCTGGCTCATTTTATATTCTTAGCTCCACAAAACCTATTTAATTCTGTTGATATATTATTTTATCATCAATGGCTTATTTTTAAATTAATTTATCCACTGCATCTTTTTGTCCTTTCTTCTCTAAGCTTTCCTAAAGATATAATATGATTAGCTAAAACTTAATAAGCACTATCTTCTAGACACTTTCTATAATAAAACATGTTTAATTTTCCCACAAAAATCCTAGAGGAAAATGTTATTATCATCCTCATATATAAGATCTGAGAAAACTAGAAAACAGATGTATTAAGTTACTTGCCTCAGATCACACTGGACTTGGCATTCAACTCCAATCAGTATGGTTTATGAAGCCTACATACTTATTCACTACCCTTAAATGCACGGTATTTCCTGTGTGTAATTTCCTTCCATTCGTTACTGTTGCTGTTATTTTCCAGAGTGAAAAAATTACCATTTCCAGAATGGTAATTTTTAAAGTGATTATTTATTTATTCCATTCTTTTGTTCCTTTCTTTCCTCTGTTGTTTTGGCAATAGTAGATAATTACCATTAATCTCATTTATTTTTTAATCTTATTCTTTTAATACTGACAATTTTATCAATATTATGCAATTGTTACAATATAGCGTACATGAGTTTTCACTGGCTTTCCCTAATGATTGCTTGCCCTTCCCTAAGAGATTCATTTTAAAGACACGGGCTTGTATGCTTATAGGTTAAGAAAATGTTTTATTCTGATTTTGCTGACTAGTACACACCTTTTTCAAAATTGTGCTTTGAGGAAATTCTGTGATCTCGTTTCATTCTGTCATCTTACCACGGAAGATTCCTAGCTGTCTATATGTGGTTTCTATGACTATCCATCATTTCAAAAGTTTATTTGTTTTGAGAGAGAGAGAGAGAGAGAGCAGGGGAGGGGTGGAGAGAGAGAGAGCAGGGGAGGGACAGACAGAGAGAGAGAGAAAGAGGGGAAGGGAGAAAGAGAATACCAAGCAGGCTCTGTACTGGCAGCGAACCATGAGATCATGACCTGAGCCGAAATCAAGTCGAATGCTTAACCAACTGAGCCACCCAGGAGCCCTAGGAATATCCATTTTTTTTTGTTCAGTTAGTAAAATTTTTACATATAAAATGTACAAACTAGACAGGATCATGTCACAAAAATTTACTTTGCTCTGGGCATAATGAAAACCTGACTAATTAAGCACTTACTTTAAATGCATTGTTTAAAATAGACAATAATATATTCCAATGTGATTAAAATACTGGCATCTTTATCTTCGGTTGTACAAAGGAATCTGTATATAAAGTAGTTTTTTTTTTTTAATTTGGAAATAGAATTGGAATTTTATGAAAGAAACCACCAATGACATATAACAATAACATTGTGAATATAACGTCATGATAGATATGCTATTGCCATTATTTTAAATCTTACTGTTACCATGGCTATGAATACTGAACAGCTTTACTGGTTATCAAGGTTTAAATCATTCTTTGATATGCCTTTTATAGAAAAATTGAGTTTTATGATTTTTACCTTTGAAATTAATTTTTAGCCTAGACTACTAAGAAAAGAATGAAATAAAAATGCTATAACATTCAAGAAATTATTATGTACACACCATTAATGTCATAATAATATGCCAAAAAGAGAAATAATGTGAAGATAATCTCACAGGTATTATTGATGATACCAAGGCCATGGCGGGAAAGAGTCACTTATCAATTATGATTATCTAGCAAGGAATATTTAGATATGTATTTAAACAATTAAAAATAATCACAAATTCTTTAAACTGTGATCTTTAAGTCTGTACAGCTTTTACTGATTCAAGTAGAAAGTGAAAGAAAAATGGAAGACAGTCAGAAATGTATACATGTACATATACACACATACATATGATAGGCACACACATACACACACACACACACACACATTCCACGCTTAGAACCAGGCTACTAACCTCATATGTGATCTGCAAATTTAAGACCGTCCCTTGTGAATAGAAGTCTTTGGAGAAGTTTTTCCCTTGTCCTGGGCTTCTAAGAAATTTCAGATGTATCTATAGCAAACTAAATATTGCTATAGAGAGAGAAAAGCAATATATCTATAGATAGTGTTTTCTTTTTTTTTCTTTTTGAGAGGGACAGTGTGAGCACACACACGAGTGGGATACAGGAGTAGAGAGGGAAGGAGAGAGAACCTTAAGATCTTATAGCTGATCCCATGACCCTAAGATCATGACTGGAGCCAAAATCAAGAGTCAGATTCTCAACTGACTGAGCCACCCAGGACTCCCTATTATTTTGAATTATGTTCCTACTTCACTATCATTTTAACATCAATCTTTTCTTAATTTTCTCATTTTATATTCTCACTTTTTTCTTCTTCCTCCAGTCTGCTTTCCAATTTCCCCTTTTTAAACCTATTTTAACACTCATGTGATCTTCGCTGTATTCCCCGTGAAAAAGAAAAGAGAACTCATGGAGCAAAATCTGCATGTATATTTTTATTTGTGTGTATTTGTAAATACCTTAAAATTTTCCTTCTTTTTATTTTTTTGATATTTTCAAAATTTAATTTGACCTTTAAAAAAGGTTTTCTTCAATTTTTTTCTCAAGAACTCCAAGATGGAGATCTTTTCCCTTTTAGACATTAACTATAATTTTTGTTTAATAGTTATGTCTTCACGCCAACCATTTTCTTTTTTAAAATGTTTATTTTGAGGATACCACAACAGTAAAAATATGATGTAACATGGAAATTAAAAAAATATTATCCCATCCTATTATAGAATAAACATGTTTTTAAAATATTTTTAATATTTACTTATTTTTGAGGAGCAGAGAGAGAGCATGAGTGGGAGAGGAAGAGAGAAAGAAGGAGACACAGAATCTGAAGCAGGCTCCAGGCTCCAAGTCATCAGAACAAAGGGTCAGCAGCACAGAGACTGACACAGTGCTCAAACTCATGGACCACATGATCATTACCTGAGCCAAAGTCAGATGCTTAACTAACTGAGCCACCCAGGCACCCCAGAATAAAACATGTTTTTAAAAGAGAAGCCTTCCACATTATACCCAGCAACATTAGACCTCTACAGAAAACCTCTACTACAATAAAACAGACTAGAGATAATTACAAAAAAGAATCAAATTATAATATAAGTTTAAATTGGAGTTTATATAGTCATATAATGATTTCTTTTTTTTTCAATTTGACAATTTTCTTTAGTTTCTTTTGGAAGGCACATTCTGGATTTAATAATCTTGATTTTTTTTCTTTCACTTTAAAAGTTATATTTGCCGCATCACAATAGGTAAGCCAAATTGCATCTGGGTAAGCAGTTTTTTTGTCTTATTTCATTTTATTTTTTGAGTAAAACTCAAACATACGAGTACACTGCAAATCAGGAAATGTAAAGCAAGGAGAATTCCTCTAAAAATCTGGCATACTTTAGGGACCAAAATGATACTGGCTAACAAGCATTTATGGAGCACCTATTATATGCCAAAAAGTCTATCAGTATCCCTTCAGGAATTGGAGTATAAAAATGAAACACACACACAATTTAATACGTAAATAAAATATATTCCCACTCTCAGGGTGTTTACTGTCTAGTTAGGGAGATCGTACAATCAAATGATTAGAAAGTACTATGGCAATGCTTTATCAGAAACTGGTAAGGACAGAAGTCATCTAAAATTTATCAATCTAAACAAAAATAAATACTGAGGCCCTATGAAGCTTATGTCCCTTTACTCATATTGAGTCCCAGCTTTGCCATATATAAGCTGTGTAACTTGAGGCAAGTTATGTAGACTCTTACTGCTTCTGTTGTCTCATACGTTAAAAAAAAAAAAAAAGGATAACAGAATTAACATGTGGATTAATGGATCAATACTTGTAAACACAGTGCAATAGTCAATGCAGTATTAAATGTTAAATATTTGAGATCCAAATTCCGTTTGAATTCCGTATATTTGCCAAATTTGCAATTTTGCTAGGGAAATCTACAAATCCAGACAAAATTAACTTACACAACTTGGAAGGAATTTCCTGAAAAAGCTATTGATGGCACATTGTGGTTATTGCAAAGGAACAAAGTCTGGTTCATCGCAATCAGACTGCAGCCCATAGAGTGATATCCTCTCTTTATGAAAGCCCCTGGCAAGTCAAAGATGAGTTGATAGAGGACCAAAAACAGAAGAGGGACGTCTGTGGCTGTGGGGACCTCCTTACAGAGTCAGGGCAGGACAGCATTTAACTGGGACTCTTTTCTAACTTGCTACCATATTAATATTGTGAAGAAAGAGATTCTATTTAAAAATTAGAGAGTAATATGTGTTCATTTTCAATAACAGCTTTTGATCTTTCCAAATCAGGCAATTCATATATTGCTGCTTATACATCACTTTATATCATTTTCATTTTTTTGTAATATGTGAAAATACTAAATATTTTCTTAAACTGTGGATATAATTTTGGACAGATGAATTTATGTTAAATAACTTTTGCATGCCAATTCGGCATTCTAGCTGTTTTACATCAAAACTCACTCCATTTCCCCAATCTCTGTCAAGAACTGTAGAAGGTCTGAGAATACTCTATGTTCTTGTATTCTCTGGCAAAAACTTAGTTTCATTAATGCTGACAATGACACAAAATGCCTGTATCATAAACAAGAGACTTGCAAAGGTATACCACCAGAAAGGAACACTGAGCTTAGAGAATCTGAATCCTTTATTTATTTTTAAGCTTATTTATTTCTTTTGAGAGAAACAGTGTTGTGGGTGATGGTCAGAGAGAGAGAGACAGACAGACAGAGACAGACAATCTCAAACAGTTTCCAAACTGACAATGCAAGCCCCATGCAGTGCTTGAACCCACAAAACTGTGCTGAAATCAAGAGTCAGACGTTTAACCAACGGAGTCCCCAAGGTACCCCAAGAACCTGATTCTTTAAAAGTAAGAACTCAGCCTGCCTAAACTTTGTTCTGAGGGGGACATTATTATAGTGGAGGGTAAAGAAATCTGTTTTGTTCAGGAAAGAGATGCTAAATATATCTTCCAAAGGTGTTATGCTAATTGAAATAAGTCATTCAGAGAAACATAAATATCATATGTTTTCACTATACGTGGATCTTGATAAACTTAAAAGACCATGGAGGAAGGAAAGGGGAAAAAAATAGATGCAAACAAAGAGGGAGGGAGACAAACCATAAGAGACTCAAATACAGAGAACAAACTGAGGGTTGATAGGGGTTTGGAGGAGAGGGGAAATGGGTATTGGGCACTGAGGAGGGTACTTGTTGGGATGAGAACTGGATATTGTATGTAAGCAATGAACTACGGTATCTACCACCAAAACCAAGAGCATACTGTATGTTAGCCAATTTAACATTAAATTATACATACAACACACACATACATACACACACACGTATATCTTCCAAGACAGATTGTTCACTATACGAATATCCTTGAAAAGGAGTCTGAACAAAGTAACATGAGAAATCCATCAAGAAGTGTCCCCCAACATCCTCTGGGCTTGTCATGCTACTGATTAAGAGCTTACTGTATATTTATCATGAGGTATAGGCTATCTTTTCCCATTCGGAGGTAATCTAAATTTCCCAGAAAAACAACCAAAGAGGACAGATAGAAAAAAAGTTGTACATTTATTTAAGGTAGATATTGTAGACCAGATGGAAAAGGAAAGAGAGAATGACAGAGAGAGAGAGAGCGAGCGAGAATGCGCAGAAGGAAACAAGGGAGAATAATAGAACACATTCCACTCACTATGGTTGTTAATAATCACAGAGTATTATACACACTGTCGGCTGGGACCTGAGGTCATATTAAAAATATTAACAATTATTATCTCATTTAACCCTTATAAGTAAACACACAAATTTTTCCACATATACATATGTTATTTCTACTTAGTGGATGAAGACACTGAGACCGTATCATATGTCACACAATGGAAAAACCAGAATTTAAAACCAAAATTTTAATACTTTAATTACTTTAATACTTTAAATACTTTAATCTTTTTAATAGAGTGACTATCTTCGGAAATGAAAAACAGAGATTTTCATGTTTTAGGAAAACTTCATTTGACTCATTTTGAGAAACTTAGATATGTTCAACATATTCCAGATATGTTGAGATAAAGTCATTTGTACGTTCTTTAACTATTTCACCTGCACAAAATGAAGTATGGATATACCAACAAGCTATGTAAATTAGTGTAGTAAAAATCATTCTATTTTGTTTCTCTTGATTATGGTCTCAGAGTAAATGCAAATATTATGATGAAAGTAAGAGCACTGTCAACAAACTTAATCAACTCTTAATGTTGACTATGAGGATGCACAAAATTTGTAAAGGAATATATTATTTCCTATATAGCAATTCACATGCATTGAGTTGACCATTATCAGGTGGGTAAGTGGATACTGAGAGAAACACAGTCAGGAAGAGCTCCTTTCTACCAAAGGAACTCATGGACCACACTAGACCAAAGACCAGAAACGACTGATAAACCTTTATATTCCCAAGATCCCTGTTATACAGAACAAACACATGCTGCATATGTGGATGCTTTTTGATTCACATTAAGTATAGATTATTGATTACCTAATTTATTCACCACAAAACTATAGTTGGAGGCCAATCCCACCCTACAAACCAGCACACTCTGATGTTCTCTGGATGTCATATGCTCAATAAACACAAACTACTGGTTCTAGAGAATAAGTACCTTCTGCACAATTAAATGATGATTTTTGAAAGTACCCAATATAACTAATTTTATAGCGTTTTACAATTTCTAAGGGATTTTACAACATTATATTTTTATTCAAAATTGCTTTATTAGCATTATTCTCCCTTTTGAGCAATGTAAACTAATGATTTCTTATACCATTTCCTCACCACAGATGGTCTTTTATGCTACTCCTATTCAAATCTTACTATTCAAGGCTGAATTAAAATATAATCTCTCTTCCATTAATCATGTTCAGTAGTGTTCAGGCACACTATCTCTCCTCTCAATTCATAATACATCTTGCCTTATGATGCTCATTTGGCAACTGAACACATGATGCCATATGACATCAAATTACTGTCATCACATTTTATTTAACTTTCTTTGTATGACTCTTAGAGTATATATATCCGAACTCTTTTTAAAATATCTTATGAAGTGATCATTTATAATTTCTGGCATGTGCTATGATGATCTAAGTGCCTTAATATCAATAAATATTTATTTGTTGGTTATCATTTTTAAATACTCATAACCTGCATCCCACCCAATAAAGAATTAATATGTCTTGTCGCCAGTTTTCAATTAACTGAAATTATGCAGATTTTCTTGAAAATTTATTTTTGCTGTTATAAAACCTTCAATTAGTTTCTCCTCCAAAATAGTTTTCTTCATAAAATATCCTATATTTTAATAACATAATTCATATAAAATGATATAGGCAAATAAGATCAGTGTAAAATATCAAGTTGATTTTTCTGCTAGCATTTAGAATATATTTTATTTATTTATTCATTTTTTAATGTTTACTTTTGAGAGAGAGAGACAGAGAACAAATGGGGGAGGGACAGAGAGAGAGGGAGACACAGCATCTGAGCTGTCAGCACAGAGCCCTACACAGGCTCTATCCCATGAACCTTGAGATCATAACCTGAGCCAAAGCTGGATGCTTAATGGACCAAGCCACCCAGGTGCATCTAGGATATATTTTTAAATGCACTAGTCCACAAATAATTCTCAAGTATTAGATACTGTTAATTCTGTTCAAGTTATTATTAGCAAAGAAAAAATCACTAGCATTTATTAAAAGCTATGATACCAGGTATTGTTATGTGAGAATTTTCCATGTATCACACAACTCCAATAATTTCAAATTTCAAGATGAAATTGCTTAAATAATCTGGCCAAAATCATACTGCCAGTTAGTGGTGGTGGAGGGTCGCCTGGCTCCGAAAAGAAACATTTTGACTACACGAAATACATACCTTTTTCTATTTTTTTTTAATCTAAAATAGTAAGGGGCACCTGAGTGACTCAGCTGGGTAAACCTCAAACCTATACTTAAAGTCATGCTCTCAGTTGTGAGATCATGGGCTCCACACCTAGCTTAAGATTCTCCTTCTGTCTCTGCCCTTGACCTCCACATGTGTACATATAGGCTCTCTAAAAACAGGTGAGGAAAGAAAGGAACAGGAAGGGAGGGAGAAGGGAGGTGATGGGAGGGGAAGGGAAGACAAGGAAGAAAAGGAATGTAAAGGAGGAGGAAGAGAAGGAAGCAAGGACTAAAACCCCAGCTGAGGTAATATGTGTACTGCATAAAAATGAGATGGTTCTGGGGAAAAAAAATCACCATATTCAGGTGACTATTTGCCATATTATTTATGCTAATTATCAAAACATCAAAATATTTTCATTTCACAAAAAAAAAATTCTTACAATGAAACTTCAGCTAAGAAATGAGATCTCACAAAGGTTTCATTGATTAGGTTTTAAAATCAGATGATTCCAAAAGACTTCACATTTTTCTGAATCACTTTATAGACAACTGATTTAGTTGAATTTTTGTAATGTTTTCTTTTGAGGTTTATTTGTACAAACACACACACACATATATACACACACACACACAAATAGGGGAGGTCAGAGAGGAAGAGAGAATCCCAAGCAAACTCTGCACAAAGTGGCACCTGATGCCAGTCTCTATCCCACGAACCATGAGATCATGACCTGAGCAGAAATCAGGAGTTGGGTGATTAACTAACTAAAATCACCTAGGTATCCTGCGTTAACATTTTTTTTTAATGATCAGGATGGGGTAATTTTTCTATTTCTGATAAGCACCATTATACAGAACTTCCAACAATTCTAACAACTAAGAAGCAGGAAATGTCCTTTTACTATTTATTTCTAGTGAGGGAGCTAACCTGATAGCTTTGATTGACCTACTAAATCATATCACTAAGACAAAAGCAGAAACATCTTATCCTGCTATTAGTGGTCAGTTCTGCTGAAACATGTCATGATTCCTCAAGTTTTAAGCGTGTCTGTTGACCTCTTAACCAATAATAAACATTCATTTTTGAATGCAGTCCCCGGTTACGTTTTGCTAGAAGTGAAAATACTATTCAGAGTGATGACATTAACATTCTGTCAGAGACGTGGATTTTAAATTCTGCAAAAGCTCAGTTTCTTCTTTTCTCAGGAGTATCTCTGACATGCAACAGTTTACTATGTTCCAGTTTGGTTCCTGCACAAAACATTTCTGAATTGTAACCACATAGGCATTAGCAGAAAATATGTCTCTCATATTTTATGTTTTATTTTTATTTTTTATTTTTTACAAATAGTTCATTGTCAAATTAGTTTCCACATAACACTCAGTGCTCATCCCCACAAGTGTCCTCCTCCATGCCCATCCCCCCTCCCCCCCCACATCCATCAGTCCTCAGTTTTTGTCAGCATTCAAGAGTCTCTCATGGTTTGCCTCTCTCCCTTTCCCCCACCATTTCCCCCCTTCTTCTCCCCCTTGTTCCTCNTTTTAATTGAAAGGCTTACTTTACACTATTACACAGGAAACCAAACAGGATTATGACTTTACCAAGTGTAATACTGCCATCAAGTGGACCACAATAAGATTAACCGTACAGAATACTGAAGCCAAATTCCTTCAATAGTTGCCCTATACCTGCTGAAATTCTGCAACTGAATAAATTTATTCTGCAAATGAAGTTTGGATGATAAAAAGAAAAAAATGAACTCTCCATTTACTATTTACTTAAAAAAGACAGACTTCGCCATTTCGACTAGACTCTAAAATAATTTATAACTTACGTGAATCTTCCAAATATAACTGATTGATCAGAATGTGTTCTGTAGGTCTATTTCTGTATGAACTTATTTAGACAAACTCACTATTTCTGTCTTAAATTTCCTGAATTTTCATACCCTTGTAAATTAGAAAAGCTCTGAAAGTTACAGTGAAAATGTCACAGATTTTTTTCTGGAATATTAAACACTATTTAATTTCTCTCCTAAAACAGTATAAGAAATTATTAAAAATGAAAAATGCATACTTAATACATGGGTTTATATGGTATCCATATTGGATAAATAGATGAGTTAATAATATGAAAATGCAACAAAAACAAAGATATTCCCTAAAATTTACTGTCTCCCTATTGTTTATTTTTTTTTTAATATTTTTATTTATTTCTAGGAGAGAGAGAGAGAGAGAGAGACAGCGTGAGCAGGGGAGAGTCAGAGAGAGAGGGAGACACAGACTCTGAAACAGGCTCCAGGCTCTGAGCTGGCAGTCAGCACAGAGCCCGACGCGGGGCCCGAACCCACGAACCGCGAGATCATGACCTAAGCGAAAGTCCGACGCTTAGCCGACTAAGCCACCCAGGCGCCCCCTCCCTATTGGTTTTTAAATTAGTTCTCTCAGTGTCTTCTTCCATTTCCTTCATGAGTTTTCTGTAATTTTCAGCATACAGATCTTTTACATCCTTGGTTAGGTTTATTCCTAGGTATTTTATGGCTCTTGGTGCAACTGTAAATGGGATCAGTTTCTTTCTCTTTCTGTTGCTTCAGTATTGGTGTATAAAAGTGTAACCAATTTCTGTACATTGATTTTGTACCCTGCGACTTTGCTGATTTCAGGCATCAGTTCTAGCAGTATTCTGAAGTCTTTAAGTTTTCCATGTAGAGTATCATGTCATCTGCAAAAAGTGAATGTTTGACCTCTGCCAATTTTGATGCCTTTTATTTCATTTTGTTGTCTGACTGCTGATGGCCATTGAGGAGGGTAGTTATTGGGATGAGCACTGGGTGTTATATGTAATCTGTGCATATTTTCTAGTACTCTACCATGGAGTAGTGGAAAAAAGGCAGAATTTAGAGTCCTAATATATACTGCTCTATACTTAGTAAAGTGTGTGAGAAAGTCAAATTATTTGTCTTCTCTGAAACCTGGTTTTCTGCATCTGAAAATAGGAAAAATAACATTTCATTTTATATAATGATTACATGTAGATATTAATATCCCTTACTTATAGGAATGAGAATTTTAAAAAATTATTATGAATTGCATGTACAGTGGGAGATTTAATACAAAATAAGAGTCTGTACCAGCTATATGATAACAAAATACCTAAAGTTAAAATAGAACATTACCTGATGATCTCTTTCTCTATAAATCCATCATTAGCCTCCTCTTTCAAGGAATGCATACTTAAATGGAAATGATGTGTTCCATTGTTCCAGAGAAACCATTTATGGCATATGGGTTCTTTTTAAAGAGTTTTATTTATTTTTTTTAATAGACACAGCTTAATATCACATATAGAAAATTGGTTCTTGTCCAAAATTATTCAGGCTATATGTTCCTTAATTGGGTGTGTAATCTTTAAAAAGCATTTTTTGAGGCTCAGTATTCTTCTTTTTACCAGAGTTAATGAGATTGACCAGAAAGAATGAAATTGTGGGACCAAGGAAAGTAATATAGGCTTCTCGGGGCAGGAAGATGCTCCATATTTGGAGAGAAATCTATAGAAACAGATTAAGCAAGAGCAACAACAAAATGAACTACGGAGATCAGAAGTTAGCTAAATTTTATTTGAAAAATTCTGGAAACCAATACTACTTGGTTGTTATACCATTTTAAAAAATGAAAAGGAGTCTATAAAAATACCCAGCACAAGAACTGTCAAATGGAAGGCATTAATACTTTTAATTGGATATGAATTTGAAGACATATAAAAGATAAGTTGGTTATGTCTAAAGTCATTCAGAAATGCAAGGTAGGCAAGAAAATCACTAAGAAAGGTTGGCTCTGGGAAAATTTACCTAATGAAATTCTTTTCTGTAATCATTATGATCAATAGAATGTATTGGGATACATCTGAAATATTACCGTTCAATGAATAATTGAAGAAGAATTCTACCTAAGTCACATTAAAATATATATTAAACTTCTGGTTTAATTTTCTATATACATCCCAAAATATGTTCTATATTAGTACATTGTTATTAATTCTAACAACGGTGAAAATTTCTCTCAATTAATAGCTGTAATTTGAAACTCACTGCCCTGATTTCCTCATAAAACAATTTTTATTCATGTTAACATCCTACCTTCATCTATCCTTTTTATCTTCAGTTCTATGTATATAATTTCCACATTTGTTGAATTATATTTTCTATACAATAAAAATAATGTAAAAGTCTTAAATAAGCAAATGCCAAGGAGGTGAGACTTTTAGCAAATTAACTCTTTAATAATCAATATTTTTATTTCCACTGTGTTTAGGCTTTATTTCTTAGAGCATTTTTAAGTTCACAGTAAAACTGAGAGGAAGATAGATATTTCCTATATCCTGCCAACCGCTACACATGCAGTCTCCCCAGTTATCAGTTTCCCCCATAAAAGCAGAACACTTATTGCAAATGATGAACCTACATGGACACACTGTTATCACTCAAAGTCCATAGCTTATATTACGGTTCAGTGTTGCCGCAATACATTTTATGGATTTGGGCAAATGTATAAAGTATCCATCATAAGGTATCATCTATAGTAATGTTACTGCTCTGAAGATCCTTGGTGACTTTTCTACTCATCCCTCTCTCCATCCAACCCCTGGCAACCATTGATCTTTTTAATGTGTCCATAGTTCTGTCTTTTCTAGAATATCATATAGTTGGAATCACAGTATGTAGCCCTTTCAGATCAAGCTCTTCCACTTGGTAGTATACATTTAAGTTTCCTTCATGTCTTTACATGGCTTGATAGCTCTTTTTAGCACTGAATATAATATTCCATTGTCTGGGTGTATCACAATGTATTTATCCATTCACCTATGGAAAGATTCCTTGTCTGTTTTCAAGTTTTCCCAATTATGAATAAAGCTACTATAAACATCTATGCACAGGTTTTTATGTGGATGTGTTTTCAATTCCCTTGAATAAATACTAGGAGCATGATTGCTGGTTCTTATGGTAGAAGTATGTTTACTTTTCTAGAAACCTGCCAAAATATCTGCTTAAGTGGCTTGCCATTTTCTATTACAACAGCAATAAATGAGACTTCCTGCTGCTCCACATCCTCATCCACATTTAATGCTGTCAGTGTTGTGGATTTTGACTAACCTAATAGATTTATAGTGGTATTTCTCTGATATTTGAATGATGAAGATGATGTGCTTACTTGCATTGTAAATTTTGTTTGAGGCGGTGTCTGTTCAGGTTTTGGCCCACTTTTTTTAAACGCAAAAATTTCAGGGCACCTGGTGGCTCAGTCAGTTAACTATTCAGATGCGGCTCAGGTCATGATCTCACTGTTCCTAGGTTTGAGCCCTGCATCAGGCTCTGTGCTGATAGTTCAGAGGCTGGAGCCTGCTTTGGATTCTTTGTCTCCCTCTCTCTGCCCCTCCCCATTTCACGCTTTGTCTCTGTGTCTGTCTCAAAAATAAACACTGAGAGAAATTGTTTTTAATAAAATTTAAAAAATCTAGGAGTTTTATATTTGCTTTTACATGCCCATACTATGCTAAAGGACTTTATGATCGATACAAATCATTTACTTCAGCAGGAATTTGTTCTCTGTAGGTCTACCATGCAGGGCCTTGCCTGTGTTTTGGGGCTGTAGTACCAGGGACAGCTTAATTTTCTGGGCCTTATCAGTGTTATTTTTTGTCTTCTTGGTTTATTTGGTGCTGCTGATCTTTGACGTTGGTACCTAAGAAGGCAAACAATGCTTCCCAGGCTCAGTCACTGGGTGCCTCTTGGTGGTAACAGATTTCAGGCCAGCAGGCATGAAGAGGCTTCCTTGGTCAAACACCTGTAGCAGAATCTAGCTGTTTAGGGCCAAAAGCAATTCTCAGAATCCCTGATAAGCTGCCTCAGGTATCCANCTGTTGCTAGTAACATCTACTGCCCTAACATCTCCTAGTGGGATAAAGATGTCTTAAGTCTGTGGGGGCAGAGAAGCTTCCAGAGTTGGGCTACTTGATGTGGTGAAGTCCTTCTGGTGGGTGCCATCTGGCTTCCCTGCATCCATTATTGGAGAGGAGGGTCTGAAGTGCTACAGAAAAAAGTGCTTCCCCCACAGTGTGCACAGCTTGTCATGTGTTTTCGGAGGGACATCTGTTTGATCCAAAGCACCCATGTACCACCTGGGCTTCTGTCTGTGGCTAGCTTGGAATTAAGGACAATTCAGGTCTGGGCCACATCTTCTATTGGGTGAGGTGATGTACTATGCCATTCCTCTGTGCTGTCCCTCTGATTCTGGGATTTCAAATCAATTTTATTTCTCCTTTTTATCTTTCAGAATCTTCCTGTGGTTGCCCCCTACATGATTTCCAGGGTTTATAATGGTACTTAGTAGGGAGGAGCAGAGAGAAATAGGTCCATGCCATCTTTCCCAAAATGACCATCTCTCTGAATGACTTTTAATGTTCAAACCTAACAATGTAGTTTAGTTCTTTTTTAAATGTCTTCTAGATTTTCTTAAGCTTATTTATTTATTTTGAGAGAGAGAGAGATCACAAGTAAGGAAGGGGCAGAGAGAGAGAGAGAGAGTGGGGGGGGAGAGAGANAGAGAGGGAGGGAGAGAGAGAGAGAGAGAGAGAGAGAGGAATCTCAAGCAGGCTCCACACTGTCACCAGAGAGCCCAATGTGGGGTTCAATCGAATGAACCTTAAGATCATGACTGAGCCAAAAACAAGATTTGGACACTTAACAGACTGAGCCACAAGTCTTTCAGCATTAAAGCTCAATCATGAGAATCAAGAGTATGCGTGGTCCTATAATTTTAAATCGTCAATTCTCACTACATTTCTGTATGCATGTATCACTCCAGGTAGATGATGTGCTACTTGGAATCTCAGATTCATGCAAGCCCCATTCCTCATTTCCTTTAACTTTTACTCAAGCTTTATGATACAGCTTCCATGGTCCACTCCTCAGTGAAGTAACCTCTGACTTCCCATAACAAAATCAGGCATCCTCTTTTATATGCCTCGTCTTTACTTTCTCACCACCCTCCTTGGTATCACCTACCAGGATGTCTGATGACAGTTACTATTTCTTCAAGTTCCTAGAATAGGTCTGCATATTGTAGACTATCAATAACTGTTGAACAATCACAGATGGTGTTAGTTAAGCATCAAAAACAGTTCTGCAGGAATGCTAAGCTAAACAGAAATTAAATATTATTAAAGAAATGCATAGACATCCAAAAGTGTATACTTTTTATTAAGTACCTTACCGGTATTGTTTTCCTTCATTCTCAAGGTATGCATTATTACCTCACTTTACAGATAAAAAAAAAAGTGATTCAATGGTCCTTTCACTAAATCATGCCGACTACTATTATCCCTATATTATTTAATTAAAAACTAGAAATATGAGTCACTGCTTACTATCTAAGATATTGGGGAGATAGGATATTTTGAAACTAGTCTTCGAAAATAAAGTAAATGAACTCTTTCTATTGAAAAAAAAACAAAAATAAAAGCACAAAGTATAAATGAAAACTATTCATTAACCATATCTGTTACAGGATACGGATTGCTAACATTTTCATGTATTACAACTAAGTAGTTTCTACGCATTATTTCTTACAAAGATAAAATACAGACAATGCACCCAACTGAGAATGTGTGTGTGTGTGTGTGTGTGTGTGTGTGTGTACATAAAGAAAGAAAAAAGTATGTTTCATTCCTACTCTTGCCTCTAAACAACGCATTTTTTTCCTCCAGAGTTAACCTGTATTATATATTGAATTTCTCTATATATGTGGATCTGTTATTTGATTTTATTTTGTTCCACACACCAAGATTTGCACCAGGAGTAAAGTTTTACTTCTGTAGCTTTACAATATATTTTAATCAGAGTAGCATCCCTTTTAATGACTACAGCTTTATATGTTTTAATATCTGATACAACCAATCACTCTCCTTTCTTTTTACAAAAGTTACTTGACTTACCTTTTATGTTCATTTTCTCCTAAGTACTATATATCATCTATTATAATGCTTTTTAAAATCCACTGGTATTTATTAAAATTTAATGAATTTATAGTTTAACTTGGGGAAACAACATTTATATAAAACTGATTCTTCTTAGGACTACAGNATATTTACTTCTACTATACCTTCCAAATAATTGTTACTGGAATAGAAGAAAGTTAAATTATTTCTCAATATTAATATTTTATATTGCGAAATTAACTACATTATCTTTTGTTGGTAATTTTGTTTTTCAAATAACTGCCTTCAGTTTTCTGTGTAAACAATTTTCTTATTAACAAATAATAATTTTACCTTTTCCTTTGAAAATTGTAGTTGTTTATATCATCGAATTTTTTATATTGGCATATACCTTTAGAACAGTGTCACATAATAGTCATGATCAAAAGTAAACTTGCCTTGTTCCTCATTGTAATGGGGAAATGTTCTCAAGGATTCTAAGAATTTGTCCCCAATGTTATGTCCATACACATATTTCAGTGCTCAGTTTACTCTCATCTTCCCTGTAAGACTTTCTTCAGTCCCTCCATCCTGCAAGTTCACCCTGTAGTGATCCCTCTATCATGTATCCTTTGATATATAACTTGNAAGTTTATTACTGTATTTTGAGGAGACAGAGTGCACACATGCATGAGCAGGGAAGGAGCAGAGAAAGAGGGACAGAGAGAACCCAAAATAGGCTCCATTTTTCCCTGCTGTCTGCGTGGAACCCAGCACGGGGCTGGATCTCATGAAACCTGAGATCATGACCTGAGCCAAAATCAAGAGTCAGTTGCTTAACCAACTGAGCCATCCAGATGTCCTAAGATTTTTTTTTGCATACCACAAAGTCTTACAAAGATTCTATGAAATCATCTTGTCTATCTCATGTACAATTTAAGCATTTTATTATTCTCAGTGCTATTTTAAATGGAATATTTACTTCTATACCTTCCAAATAATTGTTACTGGAATAGAAGAAAGTTAAATTATTTCTGAATATTAATATTTTATATTGCGAAATTAACTACATTATCTTTTGTTGGTAATTTTGTTTTTCAAATAACTGCCTTCAGTTTTCTGTGTAAACAATTTTCTTATTAACAAATAATAATTTTACCTTTTCCTTTGAAAATTGTAGTTGTTTATATCATCGAATTTTTTATATTGGCATATACCTTTAGAACAGTGTCACATAATAGTCATGATCAAAAGTAAACTTGCCTTGTTCCTCATTGTAATGGGGAAATGTTCTCAAGGATTCTAAGAATTTGTCCCCAATGTTATGTCCATACACATATTTCAGTGCTCAGTTTACTCTCATCTTCCCTGTAAGACTTTCTTCAGTCCCTCCATCCTGCAAGTTCACCCTGTAGTGATCCCTCTATCATGTATCCTTTGATATATAACTTGCTTATTTATTGATTCAATATTGATTGATCATCTAGTATACAGAGGGCCCTCCACAAGGTAGTTTAGATTTAAAACTTGAAATAGCATAGTCTCTGTCTTTGAGAGGCTAAAAGTACAATGAAAGTGCAGAACTGCTTGCTTGTTATATGTAGATCTTTGAGGACAATATGGAGTAGTGTTTATGATTATGGGCTTTGGATTGACATAGCTTAGGGCCTCTAATTCTTACCATCTATGGAACCTTAACAAATTTCTTAATCTTACCAAACCTTTTTTACCTTATGTGAAAGTCGGATGTGCTTCATAAAGGTTTTTATGATTATACATGATGATGCTTGAATAGTCTGAGCACAGGACCAGAACATAGAGCTCAATGAATGTTAGTTACTGTTATAACTATAATCATTGTTGCAATTAACAGAGTCAAAACTATTAGAAGTTCACACAATGTGTCACAGGAGATAATAAGTCTTTCAGAAGGCACAGAGAAATGGTCTAAAAAGAAGAAAATGAGATTATGTGACAGAAAAGGGTAGAGTTTTAAAGAAAGAAGTATTATAGAGAAAGAAAAAGTATATGCACGGTGGTTGGGAATAAAAAAGAGGATGGTATGCTGAGAAACAAAAGATGTTTCAGTAAAATGAGAGCCAGCACCAGGAGACACTCTGGGAAGGAGGGGGTCTCTGGAAACATATGCTATAGTTTCTATTTTATTTCTTAAGCTATTACTCACATATGATTTTGTAAAATTACTTAACTATTTCATTATTCCCAATACCTTTTAATAACTAAGATTATATGATTTGAAATTTTAAAAATTCAATTTTCTGTATTTACATGTACTTTGCCAAATATTTACCTCGAGCTCTGTATATATTAACATCTATTGAATTAATAAATGAACACACAGTATACAATGTAAAAGAATAATTTTATGCCTACTAGACAAGTGATCATCTAAAACTAGAAAATCGATGTATTTGAATGTTGTAAATTTCACCTTCCACTCCCTTCTTCTAATTCATGTAGACTAATTTTCTATTAGTCACATAAGAGGGAATTCCTCAGTTTGTCCTCAATTTTATGTTAGGGGAAAGCCATCATGCTTTTATGCAAGCTGCAACAAATCTTTAAAAAGCCATTATCTCACATTTACTAAACTTCAGATATAGTACTGGCCATATTGATAAATGAAAAACGATTTCTACTTTATATAAGCTTAGAGATTACTAGGGAAGAAAAAGAAATTTAAATACATATATAAGTTTATATATATTTAATATATATTATAATTATAAAATTATAATATATATTAAATATATATTATATATATATATATAATATGTATATATATAAAGTCAAAAGCCAGATAATAAAAATGGAGT